>NW_027650521.1:0-71070 GCF_965287045.1 Carcharhinus amblyrhynchos | reverse complement strand
TGCTCACTGACTCTGCACTATTGTGTGTCGTGAAGGCCACCTTGGAGAAAGCTTACCTGAAGATCAGAGGCCAAATGCCCATGATCGCTGAAGTGTTCGCCCTGTTAGAATGTTATAAGTTTCTACGAGATCCCCCTTATTCTTCTGAACTCCAGCGAATACAATACTGATTTTATTTGATTTATTGTCACATGTATTATTATACAGTAAAAAGTATTGTTTCTTGTGTACTATTCAAAGCATACCATACATAGAGAAGGAAATGAGAGAGTGAAGAACGTAGTGTTACAGTCATAGCTAGAGTGTAGAGAAAGATCAACTTACCTAAGGATCGCCAAATCTGTAAGAGATTGAATTAGAGCATTGTTAGAGAGTTCATAAGAGTTAGAACAGTTTTAGAAGCATAGAACAAGTGTAAAATATAAAATTAGAATTATAAAATATAGAATGCTGAGCACAGCTCACAAGAAGCTGCCACTCTTTAGCAGCATCTTGAATAAAAACAAAAATGACTCAATCTCCTCATACGTCAGTCCCACCATCAGGAATCAGTCTAGTAAATGTTCTCTGCACTCACTCTATAGCAAGATCATCCTTCCTCAGATAAAGAGACCAAAACTGCACTCAAAATATTTCAGCTGTATAACTGTAGCAAGATAACTGTAGCAAGACATCCCTGGTCCTGTACTCAAATCCTCTCACTTTGAAGGCCAACATACCATTTGTCTCCTTTATCACCTGCTACACCTGTTTACTTTCAGTGACTGGTGTACAAGGACACCCAGATCTCATTGAACATTTCCCTCTCCAAATTTATGACCACTCAGGTAATAATCTGATTTCCTGTTCTTGCTGCCAAAATGGATAACCTCACATTTATCCACATTATATTGCATCTGCCATACATTTGCCCAGTCACTGAATATATCCAAAGCACACTGGAGCATCTCTGCATCCTTATCACAGCTCACTCTCCCACCAGCATTGTAGCATGCAGGCACTGGATTTAGTTTTTGAAGAATAAGCGAACCTCCTAGCCTGACTTTCGTCCAGCAGAGGGGATGGGGGTGGTATTTGGCGGGCCCAGGGTGGGTACAGAATGTGCTTCTGGCTACAATCAGCCGGTTAATTGGCCAGCCAGCACGAAACATGCCTTGGGAAAGGCTCATCACTGCTGGGGAGGATGGGAAGAGAGGGTGGGTATGGGGAAAAGGGAAGGTGCAGGGCTGGCATTTCTACTGTGCTCCCTCAAGTGGGATCACTGCTGTGGAGCTTTTCTCAGAACTGTTCACCCATGAAAACTAAATAGCGATGTAGAAAGACTGCAAAGAGTGTCAGAGCAGCATAATCAGACACACAGTCTGTCCCCCAGACACCTTTATACATTTATTCCAGCCCCAACATTGCATCCTGCATTGAGGTTACAGCTATAATGTGAAGGCCATTTGGCCAACTACCTCTCTCAACAACCGTAAAAATGGACAGACCACGTGAAATGACATTCAATTAGCCCCTCAGTGGACTAAAGTTGATTGTTAGCGGGTGCACTTTCAACTGTTGCACGCATCTGCCCGACAAAATATAGTCCGAGTGCATGATGACGTCTCCTCACATGATTTCATGGGCTTCCTAAGCAGCGCAAAATTCTTGTTCGTCTTGTGATCTGATTTTATTCACAATCCACAGCAGACTCAAGTTTGGATTAATTCGGATGGTTGAAACCTCAGAGAAAGGAGTGTTGTCACTTCCCACTCAGCACCTTCACACAGTGAAAAGCAGGCAGCAGAAAATGAATTTTACAGCAAAATGTATATTGCTTCACATGAGTTCCAAAGTCTAACGTCAGAACATAAGAACATAAGAAATAGGAGCAGGAGTAGGCCATCTAGCCCTTCAGGCCTGCCCCGCCATTCAACAAGATCATGGCTGATCTGAAGTGGATCAGTTCCACTTTCCCACTTTCTCCCCATAACCCTTAATTCCCTTGTCTATCAGAAACCTGTCTACCCGTGACTTAAATATATTCAGCGACGTAGCTTCCACCACTTCAATGGGCAGAGAATTCCACAGACTCACTACCCTTTGAGTGCAGAAGTTCCTCCTCAACTCCGATCTAAACTGCTCCCCCCCCCCCCCCTTATTTTGAGGCTGTGCCCTCTAGTTCTGCTATCCTTTCTAAGCGGGAAGAATCTCTCCACCTCTACCCTATCTATCCCCTTCATTATATGTCTCTGTAAGATCCCCCTCAGCCTTCTAAACTCCACGAGTACAGACCCAGTCTATTCAATCTCTCCTCATAGGCTAACCCCCTCATCTCCGGTATCAGCCTAGTGAACCTTCTTCAGCCTAGTGAATCCACCATGGCCAACTTGCCCCTCATACCTTTAGTTTCAGTTGCTTAGATTTAACACCCTAGTTTCTGACAGAATTTTACATTATGTTTGAAGATAATATAATTCAATCATATCATCCACATTAAGATTCCAATGAGGCTCATCAAGTCTATATATAGATTGAATCTGGCGAAATAGTGCAGCAACAATAATCTCCCCCTCAATGCCAACAAAATGAATCCAATAAGGAATTCATAGTCAACACAAAAAGTCCCTTTTGCCCATCGTGTCTGCGCTGGCCGTCATACACCTGCTATTTGGCTTTTAATTTAAACACCTTCCAAGCTTTCCAGTTAATGGAACAGACAAGAGTAGGTGCTGACTTTCAAGTCATTCAACAATTTCTTTATTTAACATTTCCGGTACCAACTCAAAAATAAACAGCTGCAATTCATTCACTCTTTTACTGAACATCAACTCTCAACTGAACTTTAACTCATAACTGTGCACTATCTTTAATGATTTAACTGAAAATACATACTACCAAGTTTAGGAAAAGCCTCGGTCAAGAAATATTCCTGATGTAGAATCAGTCTTCTTCTCTGAGGAAAATTCCTTCAGAGCCCATGTCTTACTTTGGTTAATCTCTATAGAATTGTCATGGGCAAACAAGGGACTGCAGTGTCTTTTATCCATAAATTCTCCACTTACTTCCAGAAGATTCTGTGTCATCCAGCCAACTGTGTAACTAGAAACTGATCATATGGCTCTGACATCCCATGAAATTACTTGTAAACAACACCATTAAACTTAGTTCAAATTGTATGTTCCACACATAACAGTGATATACCTTGAGGCCACTTTGTGTGTTTGAATGTAAACATAAGAACATAAAAAATAGGAGCAGGAGTAGGCCATCTAGCCCTTCGAGCCTGCCCCGCCATTCAATAAGATCATGGCTGATCTGTCGTGGCTCAGTTCCACATTCCCGCCCTCTCCCCATAACCCTTAATCCCCTTGCCTACCAAAAACCTATCTACCCGCATCTTAAATATATTTAGCGAGGTAGCCTCCACCACTTCAACGGGCAGAGAATTCCAGAGATTCACCACCCTTTGAGTGAAGAAGTTCCTCCTCAACTCTGTTCTAAACTGCCCCCCCCCCTTATCTTGAGGCTGTGCCCTCTAGTCCTGCTGTCCTTTCTGAGCGGGAAGAACCTGTCCACCTCTATCCTATCCATCCCCTTCATCATCTTATATGTCTCAATAAGATCCCCCCCTCATCCTTCTAAACTCCAATGAGCTATTCAGCGTCTCTTCATAGCTCAACCCCCTCAACTCCGGCATCAGCCTAGTAAACCTCCTCTGCACTCCCTCCAAGGCCAAAATATCCTTGCGTAAGTGCGGCGACCAAAACTGCACACAGTACTCCAGCTGCGGCCTCACCAATGCCCTATACAGCCGCAGCAAGACCTCCCTACTTTTATATTCAATCCCCCTCGCTGTGAAGGCCAGCATCCCATTCGCCTTCCTGACCACCTGCTGCACCTGCAAGCTGGGTTTTTGCGACTCATGCACAAGGACCCTGAGGTCCCTCTGCACCGTCGCCTGCTGCAGTTTTTCGCCACGTAAGTAATAGTCCTTCCTACCATTATTCCTACCAAAGTGGACCACCTCGCACTTGCCAACATTAAATTCCATTTGCCAGTTCCTGGCCCATTCGCCCAGCCCTATCTAGATCCTTCTGTAGACTCTCCACACCCTCCGCACAATTTGCCGTTCCACCAATCTTGGTGTCATCAGCAAATTTCGACACCATACACTCGGTTCCCTCCTCCAGATCAACTTCTCTGATTTAACCAACACAGGAAGCTTCAGATCCAGACCAGAGTAACTTTACAACTGGCATTTGGTTTTAATTATAAGTTGACCAAAAATCCCAGCATGCTTAACTCTCAGCCACAATAGCCATTTTAAAGCCACCATTGCCAATATTGTTGTTAAATCATTGTTGTATCCATTCATTCTCCATCTATATACCTACCTCTTCTACTCTCATTTTCCAGCACTTGGTCTGTAGCCTTGTATACGACAGGGTTTAACTGCTCATCTGAATACTTAATTGTTGTGAGGTACTTCTACCACCCTTTCAGGCAGTGAGCTCCAGATTCCTACCATCCTCTGGGTGAGAAAGTGTTTTCTCAAATCTCCTGTAACTTTGCTGTTCCTTACTATAAATCCATGTTCTCTAGTTATTAACCCTTTACTAAGAGGAAAAAGTTTTTTTTCTATCTATCCTTTCTATGTTCCTCATAATTTGGTACACCTCAATCAGGTATCCCTCCCCTCAGTCTTCTCTGCTCGAAGGAAAACAACCCCAGCCTAACCAGCCTCTCTTCATAGCTGAAACACTCCAGCCCAGGCAGCACCCTGGTGAATCTCCTTTGCACCCTCTCCAATGCAATCACATCCTTCCTATAGTGTGGTGACCAGAACTGCACTCAATACTCTAGTTGTGGCCTAACCAGCTCCATCATAACATTCCTGCTTTTATATTCTTTGCCTCAGCTAATAAAGGCAAGTATATGCCTTGTTTAACCACTTTATCTACCTGTTCTGCTGCTTCCATTCAGGGATCTTTGCACATGCACCTGTTGAGGCCCAGGCCAAAAACTCTAAGATATTTTGTGAAGTTAGCCTGGACCCTAGGTTTGGCATTGATGAGCATAAGGTGTTTTGCTCCAGGCGTAATTCAGGCACCCACCAGGAAGCTTTTATCAAACAGAATATAACAAAAAGAATTAGCATAACTTTTACCAATCACAAAAGTTAACCAAAACACAATATAATTCTTAACAGCTGGTTATCTCTGTTGTTCCAAATTAAAGCAATATCCACAGACATATACACTTTCTTCAGAATTAGGTAGCACTAAAACAAGAATGCTCACGCGATGCCAGATTCCAGCTTTCCAACACATAAGAACATAAGAAATAGGAGCAGGAGTAGGCCATCTGGCCCTTAGAGCCTGCCCCGCCATTCAATAAGATCATGGCTGATCTGTCGTGGCTCAGTTCCACATTCCCGCCCTCTCCCCATAACCCTTAATCCCCTCGCTTATCAAAAACCCATCAACCCACGTCTTAAAAATATTTAGCGAGGTAGCCTCCACCACTTCAACGGGTAGAGAATTCCAGAGATTCGCCACCCTTTGAGTGAAGAAATTCTTCCTCAACTCCGTTCTAAACCGCCTCCCCTTTATCTTGAGGCTGTGCCCCTAGTCCTACTGTCCTTTCTGAGCGGGAAGAGTCTCTCCACTTCTATCCTATCCATCCCATTCATCATCTTATACGTCTCAATGAGATCTCCCCTCGTTCTTCTAAACTCTAACGAGTACAAGCCTAGTTTATTCAGCCTCTCCTCATAGCTCAACCCCCTCAACTCCGGTATCAGCCTAGTAAACGTCCTCTGCACTCCCTCCAAGGCCAAAATATCCTTGCGTAAGTACGGCGCCCAAAACTGCACACAGTATTCCAGCTGTGGCCTCACCAATGCCCTATATAGCCACAGCAAGACCTCCCTACTTTTATATTCAATCCCCCTCGCTATGAAGGCCAGCATCCCATTCGCCTTCCTGACCACCTGCTGCACCTGCAAGCTGGGTTTTGCGACTCATGTACAAGGACCCCGAGGTCCCTCTGCGCCGTCGCCTGCTGCAGTTTTTCTCCACGTAAGTAATAATCCTTCCTACCATTATTCCTACCAAAGTGGACCACCTCGCACTTGCCAACATTAAATTCCATTTGCCAGTTCCTGGCCCATTTGCCCAGCCTATCTAGATCCTTCTGCAGACTCTCCACACCCTCCGCGCAATTTGCCGTTCCACCAATCTTGGTGTCATCAGCAAATTTCGACACCATGCACTCGGTTCCCTCCTCCAGATCATCTATATAAATGGTAAATAGCTGAGGCCCCAGCACCGACCCCTGGGGCACTCCACTAGTCACCAACCGCCAATCCGAATAGCACCCATTGACCCCCACTCTCTGCCTCCTATTTGACAGCCAATCCTCTATCCACACTAACACCCTACCCCCAACTCCATGTCTCCTGACCTTCTGCAATAACCTCTTGTGAGGTACCTTGTCAAACGCCTTCTGAAAATCAAGAAAGACAGAAACCCAAACAGCAGTTTTCAGAGAGGGATATATCCTCAGACAGCAAAACTGAGAAATAACCCTAATCTGTAGCAGCTTCCAGTCTTCAGATTCAAAGACAGGAAAGAATACCCTCTCTCTGCAGCTTCCAAAACGTCAACACTCAGACAGCAGAATCTCTACCTCCAGAAAAAGGAGACACTGCCATCTCTCAACAGCATCTGAAACAGCAACAAAGCTGGCATTCTCTGTGAAAGCCTATAACGTGGAGATGCTGGCGTTGGACTGGGGTAAACACAGTAAGAAGTCTGACAACACCAGGTTTAAGTCCAACCGATTTATTTGATTGTAAACTCACAAGCTTTCGAGGTTTCCCTCTTCGTCAGGTGAATGGAGAGTTCTGGCCTCAGCAGAGCATATAACAGCACAGTTTACAGATTACTGATTAGAATGTGAATCTTTACACCTAACCTGCTGTTCAAGTCTTGAAGTGGCTAACAATGTGAGTGGAAGGAGCACTGAGCACAGGTTAAAGAGATGTGTATTGTCTCCAGACAGTACAGTAAGTGAGGTTTAGCAAACCCAGGCAAGTCACGGGGGTTACAGATAGTGCGACATGAACCCAAGATCCTGTTGAGGCCGCCCTCATGTGTGCGGAACTTGGCTATTAGTCTCTGCTCAGCGACTCTGCGCTGTCGTGTGTCGTGAAGGCCGCCTTGGAGAATGTTTACCTGAAGATCAGAGGCCGAATGCCCGTGACCACTGAAGTGTTTGCCAACAGGAAGGGAACAGTCTTGCCTGGTAATTGTCCACCTGGTGACCTATGACCCCAGTCATATGATCTGACTTATCAATCATCCCAATCAAGTTCTACTCTGCAATCCCAGGGAACACTAAAACATCAGAACACTGCATTAGTCCAGATTAAAACAAACATTGTATCAACTATACTGCTTCAGTAACAAAAGAGGATACTGGTTATAGACACAACAGCGCCAATAAAACGCCAGGATCTGCGAGAAACATTCTGCAGAGAAATGTGATTAAAATACATTTCTTAAAGCACAGTATTGTCACATACCCCAAGGTTCCTCTGGTCCTCTTTACTTCCTATCATCCTACCGTTCATTGTGTATTCCCTTGCCCCATTAGTTCTCCCAAAATGCATCAGATCTCACTATTCTGTGGTGAGGGTTCCCTACCTACCATGCATTCAGGTAGTGAGTTCCACATTCCCACACCCTCTGGATGAAAAGGTTTTTCCTCACATCCTCTTTATCTCTATGCCCTCTAGTTCTTGACTGCTGTCATAAGAGGAAAGGTTTTTTTCTTTCTACCCTATCTATGTCCCTCATAATTTTGTACATGTTTGTAGACTTCATTGAATGCAGTCAAAGGACCCAGCCAGATAACAAAATGGGTGAGAATGTTTCAGAAAAGGCTGAACTAACCTTAAAAAGTGGATTGGCACAGCAATCAGACAGTAGTAGTATTTTGATGATCACAGCTGATTGCTGCAGCCTGAGTCCAGAAACGGCACCAAACCACACCCAGTGTAAATGAATAAAGAATTTTTCAAGTAGAACCTATGAAATCATACTAAGATTGATTTTCCTGCATAAAAAAGCAAGTATCTGTCCAGAGTGTTTGATGGGGACAATGTCTACGGAGTTTTACTCTGTATCTAACCCCGTGCTGTACCTGTCTTGGGAGTGTTTGAAGGGGACAGTGTAGAGGGAGATTTACTCTGTATCTAACCCCGTGCTGTACCTGTCCTGGGAGTGTTTGATGGGGACAGTGTAGAGGGAGATTTACTCTGTATCTAACCCCATGCTGTGCCTGTCCTGGGAGTGTTTGATGGGGACAGTGTAGAGGGAGATTTACTCTGTATCTAACCCCGTGCTTTACCTGTCCTGGGAGTGTTTGATGGGGACAGTGTAGAGGGAGCTTTACTCTGTATCTAACCCCGTGCTGTACCTGTCCTGGGAGTGTTTGATGGGGACAGTGTAGAGGGAGATTTACTCTATATCCAACTTTGTGCTACACTTGTCCTGGGAATGTTTGATGGCACAATGTTGAAGCATAGAAATCCTATAGCAGAGGAAGCCGTTTGGCCCAAAAAGTCTTCACTGATCATAATCCCACCCAGGCCCTATCCCACATATTCACCCTGCTATTCCCTGACACTAAGGGGCAATTTTTTTTAGCATGATTCATCAACCTGACCCACACATCTTTGGAGCAGAGGGCATTTTACTCTATATCTAATGCCCTGTTGATTTTTTTTGCAATTTGTTATGCTCAATGCACCCTGTACACTTCAGTAGTATTTGAAATATTTCTGTTTCCTTTGCAGCCTCCGCAACCCGCACAGTTCGAGTCCGTCTCTTCCTCATTTTCGGTCTGTTGCTTTTCAAGTATTTTTTGTGGTGACAGGGCGGAGCTATAGGTAAATTGTTTTCTGCCTCCAAAGCATCACAAACTTCAAGATCCTCATTAGTTTTCACTCTGAACTCAAAGAACAAAGAAAACTACAGCACAGGAACAGGCCCTTCGGCCCTCCAAGCCTGCACCGACCATGCTGCCCGACTTAACTAAAACCGCCTACCCTTCCAGGGACCATATCCCTCTATTCCCAGCCTATTCATGTATTTGTTAAGACGCCCCTTAAAAGTCACTATCGTATCCACTTCCACTACCTCTACTGGCAAAGAGTTCCAGGCACCCACTACTTTCTGTATAAAAAATCTGCTTTGTACATCTCCTTTAAACCTTGCCACTTGTACCTTAAACCTGTGCCCCGAGTAATTGACTCTTTCACCCTGGGAAAAAGCTTCTACTATCCACTCTCTCCATGCCTCTCATAATCTTGTAGACTTCTGTCAGGTCTCCCCTCAACCTCTGTAGCTCCAGTGAGAACAAACCAAGTTTCTCCCACTTCTTCTCATTAGCTCATACCCTCCATACTAGAAAACATCCTGGTAAATCTTTTCAGTACCTTCTCCAAAGCCTCCACTTCCTTTTGATCGTGTGGCAACCAGAATTGAACACTATATTCCAAATGTGGCCTAACTAAGGTTCTATAAAGCTGCAACATGACTTGCCAATTTTTAAACTCAATACCTCAGCCAATGAAAGCAAGCATGCCATATGCCTTCTTGACTACCTTCTCCACCTGCATTGCCACTTTCAGTGACCTGTGTACCGTTACATCCAGATTCCTTTGCCTATCAATATCCTAAGGGTTCTGCCATTTCCTTTCTGTATTAGACCTTCCAAATGCATTACCTCACTTTTGTCTGGATTAATCTCCATCTGCCATCCTTCCGCCCAAGTCTCCAACTGATCTATATCCTGCTGTATCCTCTGATAGTCCTCATCGCTATCCACAAATCCACCAAGTTTTGTGCCATCCACAAACTTACTAATCAATCCAATTACATTTTCCTCCAAATCATTTATATATATTACAAACAGCAAAGGTCCCAGTACTGATCTCTGAGGAACACCACTTGTCACAACCCTCCATTCAGAAACACACCTTTCCACTGCTACCCTCTGTCTTCTTTGACCAAGCCAGTTTTGCATCCACCTTACTAGCTCACCTCTGATCCCATGCGACTTTACCTTCTGCACCAGTCTGCCATGAGGGACCTTGTCAAAGGCCTTATTGAAGTCCATGTAGAAGTCCATGTGCCCTACCCTCATCAATCATCATCATCACTTCCTCAAAAAACTCCATCAAGTTTGTGGGACACAACCTCCCCTTCACAAAACCATGTTGCCTCTCACTAATACGTCCACTTATTTCCAAGTGGGAATAAATCCTGTCTCGAAGAATCCTCTCCAATAATTTCCCTACCACTGATGTAAGGTTCACTAGCCTGTAATGAACTGGATTATTCGTACTACCCTTCTTAAACAAAGGAACAACACTGGCTATTCTCCAGTCCTCTGGGACTTCCCCTGCAGTCATGATGTGGAGATGCCGGCGTTGGACTGGGGTAAACACGGTAAGAAGTCTGACAACACCAGGTTTAAGTCCAACCGATTTATTTGATAGTAAACTCACAAGCTTTCGAGGTTTCCCTCTTTGTCAGGTGAATGAAGAGTTCTGGCCTCAGACAGGGCATATAACAGCACAGACAGTTTACAGATTACTGATTAGAATGCAAATTCCAGAACTCTTCATTCACCTGACGAAGAGGGAAACCTCGAAAGCTTGTGAGTTTACTGTCAAATAAATCGGTTGGACTTAAACCTGGTGTTGTGAGACTCCTTACTGTGTTGACCTCCCCTGCAACCAGTGAGAAAACAAAGATTTATCCTCAGGCCCCAGCAATTTCCACCTTGCCTCTCTCAGTATTCAGGTGTATATCCCGTCAGGCCTGGGGACTTGTCTATCTTAATGTTTCTCAAGAACCCCAATACCTCCTTTTTGATCTCAATATGACTCAAACTATCTACATATCCTTTCCCAGACCCATCATCCACCAAGTCCTTCTCTTTAGTGAATACTGACACAAAGTACTCATTTAATACCTCACCCATTTCCTCTGGCTCCACGCATAGATTCCGTCCCTTGTCCTTGAGTAGGCCAACCCTCTCCCTGACTACCCTTTTGCTCTTTATATATTTATAAAATGCCTTGGGATTTTCCTTAACCCTGTTGGCTAATGCTTTTTCATGACCCCTTTTAGCCCTTCTTACTCCTTGCTTAAGTTTCTTTCTAGTTTTCTTGTATTCCACACTTGTTCCCAGCCTCCTAGCTTTGACAAATGCTTTGACAAATTCAAATCATCTTGACTCTCCCAGCCTCTCTCCCCGATTACGGTTTCTATCCCATTCAATCCCCTCCCCACATCCCCATGTACACTCTTCCTTATTATAATCTACCCCATTCCATCTCCTCCCACATCCCCATATACACTCTCCCCTATCACAGTTTACCCCATTCAATCCCTTCCCACAGTCCCATGTACATTCTCCCCTATCACGGAGTCCATCACCAGTATTGGAGGAGGTGTTGTCTATTTGACAGCCTCATTCAGCTGTTCTTGAATGTTTAACTTGGATATGCTAGATCCCACTGGAAACGATGGGAATGAGTAACTGGAAAGTTGCCTTGTGTATTGAGTCTATTATTCCCACATGATTCTGTTTTCTTTCCAAATGAGAATGATCACTGTGATTTGATTACCATCAGTGGAACATTTCTGAAGTTAGAAATGCCCTTTTTTCTGTTGACATGTCTCTGGGAAATGTCATTCATTGGTGATGTACCAACATCTCCCATCTTTCTTTTGCAGGTTGATCCCATTCCAGCCTTGATCATGACCAAGATCAACTTCTAGTCAGTGGAAGCAAATGGGGACCCTCATTACTGTCTTGGGTCAAGATGTGCAATTACATGACAGATCTGGGCTGGTGGAACAGTCTGACGAAGCCCCCAGTGGTGTTTCTCCATGCGCTGCTGGTGATTTCTCCTCTCCCTCCATCACCTCTTATCCCAACCCTATGCCAATTGGCTGCTTCTCCCACTGCCCTGAATCCTCCTGATTTACACTCCCAAAGCCTTCCTATCATCGCTGACCCTGAGGAGCCCCATTTCTATCCCTGTCCTAGGATCTCTACTGAGTTATATTGGTGTGATACTGATCCTCACATATGCACAGCAAGAAATTGCAGCCCCTCCACCACCCCTCAGTGTCTTTCGAGCCACTAACTGCTCACTCCAATGTGCCTTTTATCCTCCCACTCAGCTCTTAAACTCCCAGCACCTCCTGCCCTCAGGAACACTATTCCAATGGCCCCAAGACAAATCTCTGCCTCAGTCTCCCAATTCATTTCACACCTTAACTGTGAGGAGGCCGAGATACAGACTTCCCTTCCGCATCCCTGCTTCCTGGTGCTAACAGGGCTGGAGAACAGGCAGAGGAGATGGGCATCTGTTGATGCCTGCCATTCGCTCGCCTGCCCATACTGTACCCATCTCGAGGGGGTGGGGGGAGGAGAGAAAGTGTCAGGGGTTGTGGGGCGGGGGGAGCGGTGGATGGGTTGCGGTGAGTGGGTTATGGGTTAAACATCAACACTGTGATGAGAGTTGCTTAGCACAAGCCCAAGGGGCTTCAAGACACTTGAATAAAATTCTCGTGGATGGTTATACATAGTACAGATTCCAGCCTCTGTTGATTTAAGTGTTCTCGCAATAACATCCAGCCACCCCACCCTCCCAGCACCTTGGCTCCTCACTTTTCCCCATTTAGTTTATGTTACTATTCTCAACTCCCTAACCCCTTTTGAGTTGGGAAAGTGAGGGGAGCTGGCAGTAGTCATTATGGAAGGTTGAGGAGTCATAAAAACATAAGAACTAGGAGCAGGAGTAGGCCATCTGGCCCCTTGAGCCTGCTCCATCATTCAATACGATCATGGCTAATCTTTTTGTGGACTCAGCTCCACTTACCTGCCCGCTCACCATGACCCCTTAATTCCTTTGCTGTTCAAACATTTATCTATCCTTGCCTTAAAAACATTCAGTGAGGTAGCCTCAACTGCTTCACTGGGCAGGGAATTCCACAGATTCACAATCCTTTGTGTGAAGAAGTTCCTCCTCAACTCAGTCCTAAATCTGCTGTCCCTTATTTTGAGGCCACGCCTCCCAGTTCTAGTTCCACGCACCAGTGGAAACAACTTCCCTGCTTCTATCTTATCCATTACCCTTTTAATTAAATGTTTGAAAGATGTTTTGTTTCAGATTATATCCAATTTTCTACGGCCCTTCTTTCCTGTTCCTTGTTACTACCAAATATAACCTTTTCAAACTATAAACCACAGAAATTACACAGAAACACTATTGTAGTGTGCAACAACTACAATAAAGAGAAAACAACGCTTACTTACCAATCAGCACTCTCCCTTGTAGCTTCTGCTGCCTGTTTCACCTAACTCACTCTTTTCACCTAACTCCAAAAGCACTCCTCACCATGCAATCAGAGCAGCACTCTGAGGCCTCTATTTTTATAGGCACAACTTATAAAGGCCTGGAACTGGTTTTAATTAATTGTACAAACAACCAGCCAAATTCAGTTGAGAGCTAACTCAGCTGATTCCTGTCTCACAGTTTGGGAGGCTGAGGAGTGTCTCAGAGGGAAGAACTTGGAATAATCATGGTCACTCGAGAAAAAGTAAAAGTAAAACCCATGGGGTTGACACATCTCCTGGACCTGATCATAGCATCATAAAATCCCAACAGTACAGAAAATTGCCATTTGGCCCATAGAGCCTGTAAATGACAACATCCTAGCCAAGCCCTATCCCCGTAGCCCCACTAATCCCCCTAACGTGAAGGGAGAATTTAGCCAATCAATCTAACCTGCACATCTTTGAACTGTGAGAAAAAACCGGAGCACTCGGAGGAAGCACAAGCAACTGGAGGAAGCCCATGCAGACACAGGGAGAATGTGCAAACCTCTACACAGACTGTCATCCAAGGCTGGAATTGAACCTGAGTTCCTGATGCTGTGAGGCAGCAGTGCTAACTACTGTGCTGCCCTAGGATGACTTGCATCCTAGAAGTGCTTGAGAGTGGATGTGTTGGTTATCATCTTCCAAATTTCCCTGAGTTCTGGCAAGGTCTCAGTGGATTGAAAAACTTGGACTGTGGGGTTGGGGAATTAGGCCTGGGGTAAGGATGGGGGTGAGAGTTTGGGAGGAGCATTTGGTGTCTTGGGTTGGGGTTGGGGAGAGCTTGGGGTGTCGAACACTGGGTGTTGGATATGGGCTGTAAGGTTTGGGGTGCTGGATTCTTATTTGGATCAAGTCTGAGTGGCCTGATGGAACCTACAGAACATCAGGGACCAGGTTATTGCTGTGTAAATGCCTCGACTGCACTGTCTGCAACACCTTCCATTACTTTGCTGATGATCAAGAGGAGGGTTGATGAGGCAGTAATCAGCCAGGATAGATTTGTCCTGGACAGGACATACCTGGACAATTTTCTACTTGGTTGATGCCAGCATGGTTAGGATGGCTGCCAGTTCCGTATGCAAGTCTTCAGCCAGAATGTGCTCAGGGTCCATAGCCCTTGCTGTATTCAATGCCTTCAGCCAATTTGTCACATGAATTGGACGAAGACTGACATCTGAGATACCGGGGACCTCCAGAGAAGGCCAAGATGAATAATCCTCTTTGCAATTCTGGCTGAAGATTTGTTGCAAATGTTTCAACCTTATCTTTCGCACTGATATGCTAGACACCTCCATCATTGAGAATATTTGAAGAGTCTCCTCCTCCAATAAGTTGTTTAATTGTTCACTGACATTCACAACCGGATATGGTAGTACCACACACAGAACCTAGATCAGATCAGTTGGTTGTGGAATTACTTAGTTCTATTACTTGCTGAGCATGCTGTTTGGCATGCAAGAAGTCCTATGTTGTAACTTCACCAGGTTTACACCTCATTTTTAGGTATGGCTGGTGCTGCTCCTGGCATGCCTTCTTGCACTCTCCATTGAATCTGGTTGATCCCTGGCTTGGTGAGAATGGTAGAGTGGGGGATATGCCAGGCCATGAGGTTACAGATTGTCGAGTACAGTTCTGCTGTTGCGGATGACCACAGCACATCATGGATGCCCAGTCTTGAGTTGCTTGAGTGACACACAGTACAATGGAGGATCTCCTCAATATAAAGATGGGATTTTGCTTCCACAAGGACTGTTCATTCCTACTGATACACTCATCAACAGATGCATTTGCAACAGGGAGAATGATGAGGTGAAGACTTTGCTCTCTTGTCGGTTCCCTCATCACTTGCCCAGTCTTTCAGAAGTTACCTTCAGGACTTTGACGCTACCGGGCCACACTTGGTAGGAGTTGAAGGCCTCTCCCAGTAGATTCTGTGCTCTTCCCATTATCAGGGAAGGTGTTCTCCATGGAGGGCAAACATGGTGTTAGGCTTGGGATCAGTATTTGATGCATTGTGCTTGAGTTTATGGTTCCAGTTTTGGGGGAGGATTTGAGTTGAAACGAGAGTTTGGCGTTTGGAGCCATGGCTTTGTATGTTCGGGTCTAGGGTGAGGGTTTCAGATAGAATCATAGAACCCTACAGTGCAGAAAGAGGCCTTTCAGCCCATCAAGTCTGCACTATCAAGTCTGCACTAAACACAATCCCTACCCTCAGGTCCCTACACATTATACAAACTAATCCCTCTAATCTACGCATCCCTGGACATAAAGGGGCAATTTCTCAGCATGGCCAATCAACCTAACCCACACATCTTTAGACTGTGGGCAGAAACCCACGCAGACAAATGTACAAACTCACACAGACTGTGACCCAAGCCAGGGATCGAACCCACGACCCTGGAGCTATGAAGTAGCGGTGCTCACCACCGTGCTACCCCGCACGGTACAGGCTCACTCTCCCGCCCTCCGGGGTCGTTAACCGCTCCAGCACGAGGGCCATGACACAAAAGGCACGCTCCGCTCTGATTGGCCGATTCTCGCCAGGATGGCGGCTGCTGATTGGCTAACACCGGGGGTAGCTTCCCATTGGCGAACCGCTGCCAGGAAAAGCCGCTTCGGATTGGAGGACTCCAGGAGGCGGTGGATTCCCTGTTTTCGCTGAGGTCCGGCTGGAAAGAGCAGATTCCAACCGAGTGAATCTCTCGGAAACAAGTGATCATATATGATCGGGAGAGTCCCAGAGTCCGGCTGATGGAGGCGACAGAAACGGTGTTCCTTTATCATCTCCTGCTGATATGTGGCGGTGAGAGGGGGCGCGGTCAGAGCGGGGTGGGCGGGTGCGGTCAGACCCGGCTGGGTGGGGGGGCGGGGTCAGTGTGGGGCTGGGGGGCGGGGTCAGAATGGGGCTGGGGGGCGGGGTCAGAGTGGGGCTAGGGGGGCGGGGTCAGTGTGGGGCTGGGGGGGCGGGGTCAGAGCGGGGCTGGGGGGTGCGGTCAGAGTGGGGCTGGGGGGCGGGGTCAGGGGGGGGGGATTAGAGTGGGGCTGGGGGGGTGGGGTCAGAGTGGGGCAGGGTCAGAGTGGTGCTGGGGGGTGCGGGGGGATGGGAGGGCGGGGGCGGGGGCGGGGGGGCAGGGTCAGAGCGTGTGCGGGGGGGTGGGGGGCAGGGTCGGGGCGGGGGGCAGGGTCGAGGCAGGGGAGTGGGGGGGGCGGGGTCAGACTGTAGGTGGGGGGGCGGGGTCAGAGTGGGGGTGGGGGGGCGGGGGCAGGGGCAGAGCGGGCGTGGAGGGGCGGGGGTAGGGGCAGAGGCAGAGCAGGGGTGGGGGGGCGGGGGTAGGGGCAGAGGCAGAGCAGGGGTGGGGGGGCGGGGGCAGGGGCAGAGCGGGGGTAGGGGCAGGGGCAGAGCGGGGGGGGGGGGGCGGGGGCAGGGGCAGAGCGGGGGTGGGGTGGCGGGGGTCGGAGCGGGGGTGGGGGGGCGGGGGTCGGAGCGGTAGTGGGGGGGCGGGGGCAGGGGCAGAGCGGGGGTGGGGGGGTGGGGTCGGAGCGGTAGTGGGGGGGCAGGGGCAGAGCGGGGGTGGGGGGGCGGGGTTCGGAGCGGTGGTGGGGGGGCGGGGGTCGGGGCGGGGGTGGAGGGGTGGGGGGCGGGGGGCGGAGCAGGGGGTGGGGGGGCGAGGGTCGGAGCGGGGGTGGGGGGCGGGGGTCGGAGCAGGGGGTGGGGGGCGGGGGTCGGAGCAGGGGGTGGGGGGGCGGGTGGTCGGAGCAGGGGTGGGTGGGGGGTGGGGGCGGGGGTCGGAGCGGGGGTGGGTGGGGTGGAGCGGGGTGGGGGGGCAGGGGGCGGGGTGGGAGGGCGGGGGTCGGAGTGGGGATGGGGGGGCAGGGCAGGGGGCGGAGCGGGGGTGGGGGTGGGGTGAGAGCAGGGCTGGGGTCAGAGCCAGCTGGGCTGGGGCAACGGGGTCAGAGTGGGCTGAGGGTCAGAGCGGGGTGAGAGAGGCGGGGTCAGAGTGGGGTGGGGGGGCAGGGCAGGGGGCAGAGCCAGCTAGGCTGGGGGGCGAGGTCAGAGTGGGCTTGGGGTGGAGTCACTGGGGTGGGGGGACAAAGTCACTGGGGTGGGTGGTGGGGGATGCGGGGTCACTGGGGTGGGGGGGTGGGGTGTGCGGGGTCACTGGGGTGAGGGGTGGGGTGTTGCGGGGTCTCTGGGGTGGTGGGTGCGGGGGTCTCTGGGGTGGTGGGTGCGGGGTCACTGTGGTTGTGGGTGCGGGGTCACTGGGGTTGTGGGTGCGGGTCACTGTGGTTGTGGGTGCGGGGTCACTGTGGTGGGGGGTGCGGGGTCACTGTGGTTGTGGGTGCGGGGTCACTGGGGTGGAGGGTGCGGGGTCACTGTGGTTGTGGGTGCGGGGTCACTGTGGTTGTGGGTGCGGGGTCACTGGGGTTGTGGGTGCGGGGTCACTGGGGTGGGGGGTGCGGGGGTCACTGTGGTTGTGGGTGCGGGGTCACTGGGGTCGGGGTGCGGGGTCAGAGTGGGGTGGGGGGGTCAGAGTGGGGTGGTGGGGTGGGGGGTCAGAGTGGGGTGTGGTGGTGGGTCAGAGTCGGGTGGGGGGTAAGAGTCAGGAGGGTGGGAGGTAAGAGTCAGGTGGGGTGGGAGGTGGGGTCAGAGTGGGGTGGGGGGCAGGATAGAGTGGTGGGCGGGATAGAGTGGGCGACGGGGTCACTGGGGGCGGGCAGGCGGGGTCATGGAAGAGGGATCACTGGTGGGCATGGTCACAGAGTTGGGGGCGGGGGTCACAGTGGGGCGGGGTCACAGTGGTGCGTGGGGTCACAGTGGGTGGGTGCAAGTTCTGCGCCATAACAAATGTATCTTTCTACTTCTCTCCCCGCTCCTCCCTGCCTGTCCCCCGCCCCCTCTCCTCCCTGACTCTCCACGCCCCTCCCCGCCCTTCCCGTCCCCGCCCTTCCCGTCCCACCCCTGCCCCTCCCCTCCCCCTACCCTGCCCCCTCCCCCTCCCCTGCCCCCGACTCTCCCCTGCCCCCCGCCTCCCTTCCCCCCCCACCCCCTCGTCTCTCTTCTCTCTCTCTCTCTCCCCCCAACCCCCTTTCTCTCTCTCTCTCTCTCTCTCTCTCTCTCCTCCCCCACCCCCTTTCTCTCCCTCTCTCCCCCCCACCCCTCTCTCTCTCTCTCTCCCCCCCACCCCCTTTCTCTCTCTCTCTCAGACCAGTCGTGGGGTTTTGACATTGAAAACTCTCCAACTCAACAGCACCGTTGGGACATCAATCACTTTACCAGGTGACTCAAGGACAGATGCAGTTTCCATTGAGTGGACCTACAGGATAGCAGCCGGGAGTGTTGCAACCCACATCTGCAATTGGTACCGCAACAATGCCGTGGACTGCAGCGCAGCATACAGACAACGGCTGTACCTCCACCTCAATGGCTCACTCCGCATTGCATATATCCGCATAGCCGATAGTGGGTGGTACAATCTCCTTATGAGGTACAGCATGCATGATACTTTTGCGAGGAATATAAGGCTACGGGTTACAGGTGAGTAGCTTCTCTTCTTTCTAACGTATTCAGGATCATCACTAGTCTGTCATGTATTGTGCCAGTATTCTATTGTACTCTATATGTGCATTGACTGTGTCTCTCAGCCCTCTCTCAGGGGAGATATCTGTACACTGACTGGTGTCTCTCCACTCCCTCTGTCTCAGGGAGATATCTGTACATTGACTGGTGTCTCTCAGTCCCTCTCTCTTAGGGTGATATCTGTACACTGACTGGTGTCTCTCAGTCCCTCTCTCTCAAGGAGATATCTGTACACTGACCGGTGTCTCTCAGTCCCTCTCTCTCAGGGAGATATCTGTACACTGACTGGTGTCTCTCAGTCCTTCTCTCTCAGGGAGATATCTGTACACTGACTGGTGTCTCTCAGTCCTCTCTCTCAGGGAGATATCTGTACACTGACTGGTGTCTCTCAGTCCTTCTCTCTCAGGGAGATATCTGTACACTGACTGGTGTCTCTCAGTCTCTGCCCTCAGGGAGATATCTGTACACTGACTGGTGTCTCTCAGTCCTCTCTCTCAGGGAGATATCTGTACACTGACCGGTGTCTCTCAGTCCTCTCTCTCAGGGAGATATCTGTACACTGACTGGTGTCTCTCAGTCCTTCTCTCTCAGGGAGATATCTGTACACTGACTGGTGTCTCTCAGTCTCTTGCCCTCAGGGAGATATCTGTACACTGACTGGTGTCTCTCAGTCCCTCTCTCTCAGGGAGATATCTGTACACTGACTGGTGTCTCTCAGTCCCTCTCTCTCAGGGAGATATCTGTACACTGACTGGTGTCTCTCACTCCCTCTCTTTCAGGGAGATATCTGTACACTGACTGGTGTCTTTCAGTCCCTCTTTCTCAGGGAGATATCTGTACACGATTTCAATAAATTAACCAGCCTCTCACCCATTCCTGGCGAAAGGCGCCAGAAACCCGGGTGTCGTGAAATTACACCTGTCCCAAAATCTGGCCTGATTTTTATGCATTTTTCCCCTGCAAAACCGGCATAATGCGGTGGTAAAAACCCACCCGAAGTTTACATATGATTTTGACGTGGGTGAGCATAAGGTATTTCACTCCAGGTTCATAGAATGTTCATCAAATCCTACACTGCAGAAGGAGGCTATTCAGCCCATCAAGTCTGCACCAATCACAGTCCTATCCAGTCCCTATTCCCATAACCCTGCTAACCCTATTTACCCTGCTAACCCCCAACACTAAGGGTCAATTTAGTGTGGCCAATCCACCTAACCCGCATATCTTTGGACTGTGAGAGGAAACTGGAGCACCCGGAGGAAACCCACACAGACGTGGGGAGGAAGTGTAAACTCCATACGGACAGTGACCCGGGTCTCTGATTCTGTGAAATGGCAGTACTAACCACTGTACCACCATGCCAATCAGGGATTATCCAAGTTACTCACTAGGAAGCTTTAATCAACAAAATTTATTTAAAAAGTCAGAGTGTATCAAAAAGAATTGGTATAACTTTTACCAATTACAAGACTTAAACATAACACAGTATATTTCTTAACAGCTAGCTATCTCTGTTATTCCAATTTAAAACAATATCCCATAGACATAAACCCTTCCTCAAAACTTGTTTGCACAAACGCAAGCATGCTCATGTGATGCTGGACTTTCAGTTCTTCCAGATCCCTGGACATAGGTCCTGATAGCAGGCTCCAGAGAAGGGTACATCCACCAAAAAGCAGAAGTTGAGAGGTTTTCCCGTCCTGCCTGCCAAGGGAAATAAAAGGCAATATTCACAGAATCCCTTCAGTGCCGAAGAGGCCGGTTGGCCCATCAAGTCTGCCCTGACTCTCTGACAGAGTAACTTACCCGGGCCCTCGTGGCTAATCCATCTAACCTAGCAATCTTGGGATACAAAGGAGCAATGTAGCATAGCCAATCCACCCAACCTGCGCATCTTCGGAGTGTGGGAGGAAACCGGAGCACCCAGAGGAAACTTACACAGGCACAGGGAGAATGTGCAAACTCCACACTGACAGTGACCCAAAGACAGAATTCAACTCGGATCCTTGGAGCTAGGAGGCAGCAGTACGAATCATTGTGCTGCTCATGAGCCCATTACCTTCTACACCCGTATACTCGCTTTCTGGGTTACACAATCAAACACTCCTCCCCCCAACTCTCTTTGTGCTACTGCTTTCTGCAGCCTCTCTTCATTTAAATAATAATCCATTTTCTCACTCTTTAATCCAAAATTAACAATCTCACATTTTCTCACATTAAATTCCATTTACCGATTTTCTACCCACTCACTTAACCTGTCAATATCTCTCTGTAAACTATTTATATCCCCTTTACAACACGCTTTCCTTCCCAACTTTGTATCATCCATAAATTTGGCCACAGTACACTCTGTTCCATCCTCCAGATCATTGGGGCGTGTATGGGGTGTAAGGGTGTAGTACCTTTGGTGGGGGAACATGTCACATCCTTTCCTAGACAGGATTCTCCAGGTTTATATCAACAGCACCATGGATGACCCACCAATAGTAGCCAAAGTCACGAAAGCTGTCGCCAGCTATCCAGTGGCAAAGCCCCAGGGGCAGATGCCATACCCGCAGAGATCTATAAAGCTGCTGGTCCTGCACTTATCGAGAAGCTCATCGAGTTGTTCCAGTCCTTTTGGAAGCAAGGATCTATTCCTCAGGAACTTAAAGATGCTTCCATCGTACACCTCTACAAGAGGAAGGACAATCGGCAAGTATGCAATAACCACTGAGGAATCTCGCTGCTCTCCATCACAGGAAAAACCCTCGCAAGAGTCCTGCTAAATCATCTGGTCACTCATCTGGAGCTGGGCCTGCTTCCAGAGTCACAATGTGGCTTCCGCAAAGGTCGTGGGACCACTGACATGATTTTTGCTGCGCGCCAACTTCAGGAGAAGTGTCAGGAGCAGAATCGCGAGCTCTACACAACCTTTGTTGACCTCGCGAAAGCCATCGACACCGTCAGCCGACAAAGCCTGTGGAGGATCATGTCAAAGTTCGGCTGCCCCCCTCCCCCCCCCCCCACCAAATTCACTCAAATGATATGCCAGTTCCATGATGGCCAGAGTACTGGATGGCGGAGAATCCTCTGAGGCATTCCCCGTCACCAATGGCATCAAACAGGGCTGTGTGCTCACACCCACACTGTTCAGCATGATGTTTACTGCCATGCTGAATGATGCCTTCCAGGACAGTGTTGCTGGAATCAGCCTCAAGTGCAGAGTGGATGGGAAGCTCTTCAACCTGAGAGAACTTCAAGCTATTACCAAAGTGAGAGACTGTTCTGAGAGATTTACTCTTTGCCGATGACTGTGCCCTGTATGCTGGCTCGGAGCCAGAGATGCAAGTCAGTACGGACAAATTTTCTATGGCTTCTGACAACTTTGGACTCACCATCAACATTAAAAAGACCAAAGTCATGCACCAGCCTGCTCCTCATGCACTGTAAACAGAACCCATAATCACAATGAAAGGGCAGAAACTACAGGCAGTGGACCAGTTCACTTATCTTGGCAGCACCCTCACCCAAGCAGTGACTATTGATACAGAAGTTAACTGCAGTATAGCAAAGGCAAGTTCTGCTTTTGGTAGGCTGCGCTCCACTATATGGGAACGTTGAGGAATCAGCCCAGCAACAAAACTGAAGGTCTACAGCGCCGTGGTACTCACTATCCTCCTGTGTGTCTGTGAAACGTGGACTGTGTATCAAAGGCATGCAAGATAGCTCAATCATTTCCACATGACTTGTCTTCGCAGAATATTACACATCCGTTGGCAAGACAAAGTACCAGACGCTGAAGCTCTCTCTAGAGCAAGTCTACCATCAGTCCACACACTGCTGATGAGAGCGCAGACCCGGTGGGCAGGTCATGTCATCCGTATGTCAGACGAGCGCATACCCAAGCAGTTCCTTTTTGGGGAACTCTCTGCTAGAAGACGCTCGCATGGAGGACAGAAGGAACGTTTCAAAGACACATTCAAGGCCTCCCTGAAGTCGCTTGACATTGACGCGACCACCTGAGAAACGCTGGCACAAAACCGCCCTACCTGGTACTGCCTCACTCACAAAGGCTGTCAAGCTCACGAAGCAAGGTATATTGCTGAAGCACAACTTAAGCGTGAGCTGCGCAAGTCCAGAGCCACAACTACACAACTACTACAGTGTGCAACAACTACAGTGTGCAACAACTACAGTGTCTACACAAGTCTGTCCAATATGTGCCAGGACATTCTGTGCCGGAATTGGCCTGATCAGGCATCTTCGGACACACCGCAACCAGCCTCAAAATGACTAATGGTGTTGAAGTCCTCATCGATGACGATGGTGGAACAACAATGCATTCTGAAGAGCTGCAGTGCCAGCACTGATCCCTGTGGCACTCCTCTGGGAGTGGAGTTAACACTGCTTTAAGCCATTTAAGGTTAACACTGATATTGCAGTCCCAATTTTCTCACACTTAAGCTGATTTGATTTGATTTATTATTGTCACATGTATTAGCATAAAGCGAAAAATATTTTTCTTGCTCGCTATACGGACAAAGTATACAATTCATAGAAAAGGAAATGACAGAGTGCAGAATGTAGTCATAGAGAAAGATCAATTTAATGCAAGGTAGGTCCATTCAAACGTCTGACGGCAGGGAGGAAGAAGCTATTCTTCATCCGGTTGGTAGGTGACCTCAGATTTTGCATCTTTTTCCCTACGGAAGAAGGTGGAAGAGAAAATGTCTAGAGTGTGTGGAGTCTTTAATTATGCTGGCTGCTTTGCCAGGGCAGCAGGAAGTGTAGACAGAGTCATTGGATGGGAGGCTGGTTTGCGTGATGGATTGGGCTACTTGTGTAGTTTCTTGCGGTCTTGGGCAGAACAGGTGCCATACTAAGCTGAGCTACAATCGGAAAGAATGCTTTCTAAGGTGCATCTGTAAAAGTTGGTAAGAATTGTAGCTGACGTGCCAAATTTCCTTAGTCTTCTGAGAAAGTAGAGGTGTTGGTGAGACTTCTTAACGACAGTGTCGGCATGGGGAGATCAGGACAGGTTGTTGGTGATCGGACTGCCTAAAAACCTGAAGCTCTCAACCCTTTCTACTTTTTCCCCATTAGTGTAGACAGGAGCAAGTTCTCCTTTACACTTCCTGAAGTTGATGACAATCTCCTTTGTTTTGTTGACATTGAGGGAGAGATAATTGTTGCAGCACCAGTTCACCAGATTCTCTATCTCATTCCTGTAATCTGTCTTGTCATTGTTTGAGATCTGACCCACGAGGGTGGTGTCATCAGCAAACTTGAAAATCGAATTGGAGGGGAATTTGGTTGCACAGTCATAGGTGTATAAGGAGTATAGTAGGGGGCTGAGAACACAGCCTTGTGGGGCACCGGTGTGGAGGATGATCATGGAGGAGGTGTTGTTGCCTATCCTTACTGATTGTGGAGCGTGAATTAGGAAGTTCGGGATCCAGCTGCAGAAGAAGGTGCCAGGGCCCAGGCCACGGAGTTTGGAGATGCGTTTTGTGGGAATAATAGTGTTAAAGGCTGAGCTGTAGTCAATAAGTAGGAGTCTGACATAGGTATCTTTGTTATCGAGGTGTTCCAGGGTTGAATGCAGAGCCAGGGAGATGGCATCTGCAGTGGACCTCTTGCAGCAGTAGGCAAACTGTGGTGGATCCAGGCAGTCCGGCTAAATTCTCTCATTTTGTGATCAGTCCTTCCGAAGGGATCCTTAGTATTGAGATCATTTAACCAGCAATTTGTACATTCTCCCTGTGTCTGCGTGGGTTTCCTCCGGGTTCTCCAATTTCCTCCCACAGTCCAAAGATGTGCAGGTTAGGTGAATTGGCTATGCTAAATTGTCAGGAGGACTAACAGGCTAAGTATGTGGGGTTACAGGGATAGAGCCTGAGTGGGATTATTGACAGTGCAGGCTCAATGGACCAAACAGCCTCCTTCTGTACTATAACACTCTATAAACTTACCTCATTACACATTATCGGATCCAAAATACACTGATCCCTAATTGGCTCCATAAAACATTGCTCCCAAAGCACATCTTGAATGCACTCTTTCAATTCATTCTCTTCACTGTCATTTTTAATTTGATTAGCCCCATCATTGTGAAAAGGAATACAATGCTCCTTTTACATATGGCTACTTTTTGGGAGACTACCTAACCCCATACCTGACCTGGGAGTGTTTGATGGGTACAGTGCAGAGGGAGATTTACTCTGTATCTAACCCCATGCTGTACCTGTCCTGGGAGTGTTTGATAGGTACAGTGCAGAGAGAGATTTACTCTATATCTAACCCTGTGCTGTACCTGTCCTGGGAGTGTTTGATGGGGACAGTGTAGAGGGAACTTTACTCTGTATCTAACCCTGTGCTGTACCTGTCCTGGGAGGGTTTGATGGGAACAGTGTAGAGGGAACTTTACTCTGTATCTAACCCTGTGCTGTACCTGTCCTGGGAGTGTTTGATGGGGACAGTGGAGAGGGAAATTTACCCTGTATCTAACTCTGTGCTGTACCTGTCCTGGGAGTGTTTGATGGGAACAGTGTAGAGGGAACTTTACTCTGTATCTAACCCTGTGCTGTACCTATCCTGGGAGTGTTTGATGGGGACAGTGTAGAGGGAGCTTTACTCTGTAACTAACCCGCTGTTGTATTTACCACATCCTGCTATATTCTACCCAGTTTTGTGCTCTTCAGTCTAGTTTGAAATACCTTTTTCTTTTTCAGCATCTGCTCCCCGTGCACTTCGATCCCAGCTGTGCGTTCTTCCCGGGTTACTGCTAATCATAAATTTTCTGTGGTGACTGAATGGATTTAAAGGTAAATAATTTTTATGGACTTTGTAATGTCAGCACTGGAAACTTCTCAGTCTTCACATGGAATTCAGGTAGGTCACACTGCCTGTATGTCCTGCCCTGTCACTCGGGGGTGAGGCCTATATGTGCTGCCCTGTCACTCAGGGGTGAGGCCTATAGGTGCTGCCCTGTCACTCAGGGGGTGAGGCCTATAGGTAATGCCCTATCACTCAGGGGGTGAGACCTATATGCGCTGCCTTGTCAATTTGTAAGTGAGGCCAACATGTGCTGACCTGTCACTCAGGGACTGAGGCCTATACTTGCTGCCCTGTCACTGGAGCAGTGAGGCCTATACATGTTGCTCTGTCGCTCTGGCAGTGAGGTCTATACATACGGCCTTGTCACTCAGGGGGTGAGGCCTATATGTGCTGCTCTGCCGCTCTAGCAGTGAGGCCTATATGTACTCCCGTGTCACTCAGGGACAGTGAGGCCTATACGTGCTGCCCTGTCACTGGGGCAGTGAGGCCTATACGTGCTGCCCTGTCACTGGGGCAGTGAGGCCTATACGTGCTGCCCTGTCACTGGGGCAGTGAGGCCTATACGTGCTGCCCTGTCACTCGGGGGGTGAGGCCTATACATGCTGCCTTTGTCACTCGGGGTGAGGCCTATAAGCGCTGCCCTGTCACTGGGGCAGAGAGGCCTATACGTGCTGCCCTGTCATTCTGTAAGTGAAGCCTATATTGCTGCCCTGTCACTCGGGGGGAGGCCTATATGTACTGCCCTGTCATTTTGTAAGTGAGGCCTATATGTGCTGCCCTGTCACTCAGGGGGTGACGCCTATACGTGCTGCCCTGTCACTCAGGGGGTGAGGCCTATACGTGCTGCCCTGTCGCTCTAAGTGAGGCCTATACATGCTGCCCTGTCACTCAGGGTGAGGCCTATATGTGCTATCCTGTCACTTGGCAGTGAGGCCTATATGTGTTGTCCTGTCACTCGGGATGAGGCCTATACATACTGCCCTGTCACTCGAGGGGGGAGGCCTATATATACTGCCCTGTCACTCGACAGGGGAGGCCTATATGTGCTCCCCTGTCACTGGGGCAATGAGGTCTCTACATGCTGCCCTGTCACTGAGATAGTGAGGCCTACGCATGCTGGCCTGTCACTTGGGAGTGAGGGAGATTGGTTAGTTGGTGTGAGGCCTATACGTGCTGTTCTCTCATTCGGGGGTGGGGGAGTGGAACCTATACATGCTGCCCTGTCACTCAAGAGGTGAGGCCTATACCTGCTGCCCTTTCACTTGGGGGTGAGGCCTATACCTGCTGGCCTGTCACATTAACTCTGCACTGTTCCTTACAATGACCACCTATCACGTGGAAATAAGGAAAGCTAGGAGGTAGGAGCAGGAGGAGGCCATTTGGACCTTTTGAAGCTGCTTCGCCATTCATCACGGTCATGGCTGAAGCATGATTAGGCTATAGTCCAACTCAATAGCCTAATCCTGCTTTGTCCCCATAATCTTTGATCCCATGCCCCCTATATCCAGCAGTTTATTGAATACATTCAATGTTTTAGCATCAACTACTTCCTGTGGTAAGGAATTCCACAGGCTCACTACTCTGGGTGAAGAAATGTCTCCTCATCTCCGTCCTAAATGGTCTACCCTGAATCCTCAGACTGTGACTCCTAGCTCAGGACACACCCACTATTGGGAATATCCTCCCTGTGTCTACCTTGTCTAGTCCTGTTAGAGTTTTATAAGTCTCTATGAGATCCCCTCTCATTCATCTGAACTCCAGCAAAAACAATCCTAACCTAGTCAGTCTCCCCTTGTACATCAGGAGGGTCCTTCCCTGCCGTGCTTCAGATTTCTGAAACCTTTCCCCATTTAGAAAATAGTCTTCCTCTCAAAGTGCATAACTTCACACTTTTCCACATTGTATTCCATCGGCCACTTCTTTGCTCACTCTTCCAGCCTATCCAAGTCTGCAGTACTCCCCACTTCCTCAACACTACCTGTCTCTCTGCATAAATTTGTATCATCCACAAATTTAGCAACAATGCCCTCATTTCAATTTTCCAGATTGTTAAAGTATATAATGAAAAGTTCTGGTCCCAACGCTGACCCCTATGGAACACCACTGCCATCCTGAAAAGGACCTCCTTATCCTCACTCCCTGCCTTCTGTTTGTCAGCCACTCTTCTATCCATGCCACTTCCTATCCTCTAACACCATTGGCTCTTGGCTTATTTATTCAATCCCCTCCCACATCCCCATGTACACTCTTTCCTATCACAGTCTACCCCATTCAATCCCCTCCCACATCCCCATGTACACTCTCCCCTATCACAGTTTCCCCCATTCAATCCCCTCTCACATCCCCATGTACATGACCATTATTGGACTGTTTTTGGATGAGAATTCATGTCTGACTCTCCCTCTCTCTCCCATTCTGCCTTTTTATTAATTATATTTCTGGGGTGCATGTGGCATTGGCTAACCAGCATTTATTATTTCCCCCTAGCTGCCATTAGAAAGGTGGTGGTGAGCTGCCTTCTTTAACCACTGCTGTCTATGGAACGTATGTGCATCCACAGTGCTGTTAGGGAGGGAGTTCCACTATTTTGACCCAGCAACAATCAAGGAATGTTGATATATTTTCAAGTCAGGATGGTGAGTGATTTGGAGAGGAATCTCCAGGTGCCGGTGCTCCCAGGTATCTGCTGTCCTTCTAGATGGTAGTGGTCATGGGTTTGGAAGGTGCTGCCTAAGGAACCTTGGTGAGTTGCTGCAGTGCATCTTGTAGATGGTACATACAGCTGCCACTGTGCACCAGTAGTGGAGGATTGAATGAATGTGGAAGGGGTAGCAATTAAGCTGGCATATCCTGACTGGTGAAGTTCGAATGCCATATCCCACAGAACATGAATATGTGAAAGAGGTGGGAGGTTTGCCTGGAGTGTTATGGCTAATATTCAAGAACCACTCATGCCCTCCCACCTGAGTGGCCATATTTAGTATTGACCTGATTGTATTCAGTGTGTTTAAATGCTGTTGTGGCTGTCTTTGTTGGTGTGCCTCTGGGGAATGTCATTAAGTTGTGATGTACAGACACCTCCATCATTCCTTCACAGGTTGACCCCATTCCAGCTTCAATCGTGGTCAAGGTCAAAGGTCATCCTCCGACCAGTGCAAACAAAAGAGGATCTTCATCGCCTGTCCTGGGACCAAGGCTTTCAAAGACGTGGCAGATCTGGGCTGGTGGGACTCCCAACTTGAGGAAGGCCCCAGGGAAGTTACTCCGCTAGCCGCTGGTGGCCTCTCTTAATGCCATCACCCTCCGTCACTCCCTGATCAAATCCTAAACCCATTAGCAGCACCTCCCACTGCCATGAAATCACCTGATGTACACTCCCAAACCTCCCCCACCATCACTGACCCTGTGTTTCCATCCCTCTCCCCCATCCCAGGGTATGTACTGAGTTGCCCTGGTGCAGTTCTGATCCTCCCACAGCAAAATTCCTGTCCCCGTTCCAACGCCCAAGGTCTTTGGAGCCTGCTTCTCACGTACTCCCACTATTCTCCTTCCAGCCCTTGACCTCACCCTAGCGATGATATTCTGAAAAAGACCCATAGTGGAGTCTGCCCACTCCATGTTGTACCTTAACCTGCGATAATAAGGGAGGCCATAGCCTGCAGTGAACAGCATCACCTCCATGCTCCTCTCACCAACCCACCCCCCCTACCCCAACAGGTCTGGCAAACAGCCGGGGGAATAGACATCCACGATCGCCTGCCAGTTTCTGCCAGGCTGTCCAAATTATACCATTCTGGGAGGGGATGGGGGTGCTGTGGAGTGAAGAGAGCAGCTGTATATGTGTGTTGGCTGCGTGTGGATGGTCGGGGTCAGGGGCAACCAGACTGTGATTGCCTGAGTTACCTCAGCACCAGCACAGGGGGATTGGAGATATTTGAATAAAATACGCACAGATAATTAAAAGTGTTGGAGTGTCCAATTTCTGTTGATTTTATCCATCCCTGACATAGCATCGCATATTATGCAGCAAGCCATTCTCCTGTTACAGCTGCTTCCATTAGCCCCACTTTCCCATTTAATTCTCATCCTGATCATTTGCTGGCTTGCTATCCATCGATTGCTGTCTTGAGAACTGCCTCATAGTGTGTTGGGAGATAAGATAACGCTACAGACTGGGTAGTGAGGAGTCTGGGTTTGGGATATTAGGTTCAGAACGTTGTGTTTGGAGGAGAGTTTTTGCATGTTGGCTTAGGGGACTTGGGTCAGCAGTTAGGGCCTTGGGTCTGAAGTGCTGGCTTTGCATTATTGCACTTAGTTGGTGGGTTCGCAATGTCCGGTAGCATGTATGATATGTTGGATTCGCAATATCTGGTGGTGGGTTTGCTATGTCAAATTTGCAGTGTTTGGTGGTGGGTTTGCAAAGTTGGGTTTGCAATGTCAGGTGCCAGGTTTGCAATGTCAGGTGATGGGTCTGTAATACTGGGTTCGTGGTGTCAGCTTCGCAATGTTGGGTTTGCAATGTCAGGTGTTGGGTTTGTGAAGTCAGGTGGACAATTCTTGCGCCAAACCTGAAGTGTAGCGTGCAATGCTAGGAATCAGTTTCACTTCTGGCACCAAGCAGTTTGCAATTCTCCAAGTCCCTTTCTAAGGGCGTGACCTGGATTGCGCCCATTCTCACCCAAAAAGGGCGTGAGGCTGATTTGCCTGAGGCTTTCTGCACTTCAGCCTCATTAGCAAAAGTGAGACATGGCCCATCCCTCTCCTGGAATGCACCCACCTGTCCAGCATGATGTTACATCAGTGCCAATCACTGCTGCGGCTATAAATTGTAGTTCAGATTCTGTGATTGTGAGGGTCAGTGAGGAGATGAATACCACTCCCCCCCCAGGGTGCAAGAGGGAGGGTCAGCCACTGTGTCAGTGCGAGTTGGGGCAGTGTGTCCCCATGGGCATAGGGGCTTGGGGGGAAGGTGGGGGGAAGAGGGAGAGCGAACGAGCTGGGCCAGGGGTCCTGAGGTCAGCTTTTGCCGCTGGATTGGGGTCATGTGGCGAACATTCTCCCTTCTGGCCAAAGATCTCTGAAGGGTTCCAGAGGTCGAAGTCAAATCCCACTAATGTGGCAGCCTCCACCTATCTGCTGGACAGGCTCCATGGTTCACCACAGACATCGCAGGCCCCACTAACAGTCACAAATACCTGCAGCTCTCATCCCGATTAAAGGAGCTTGGCAGGTGTTTACAGAGCTCTGCACATTGCATTAACTCTGCACTGCTCCCTACAACGGACACCCATCACATGGAAGTCAGGAAACAGAAGATAGGAGCAGGAGGAGGCCTTCTGCCCCTTCGAGCCTACTCCACCATTCATTACAATCATGGCTGATCATCCAACTCAATAGCCTAATCCTGCTTTCTCCCCATAACCTTTAATCCCATTTGCCTCAAGTGCTATATTCAGCCACCTCTTGAATACATTCAACAATTTGGCATCAACAACTTCCTGTGGTAATGAATTCCACCGGCTCACCGCCCTGGGAGAAGAAATGTCTCCTCATCTCCATCATGAATGGTCTACCTGAATCCTCAGACTGTGACCCCCCCTGGTTCTGGACACCCCCACCCTCGAGAGTATCCTGCCTGCAACTAGCCCTGTTCTAGTCCTGTTAAAATCTTATAAAGAACAAAGAACAACACAGCATGGGAAACAGGCCCAACGAGCCCATGCCGCCATTTTAATATTGTGAGTTCCCTCTTCCACCCATGACCCTAGTCTACTCTTATGGCACTCCACTTTGGAAACCAGATTGAGGGGAGACTAATTTAGGGACAATTTGTTAGACCAATCAGCCTAAGAGCACATCTTTGGGAGGAAACTGGAGCACCCGGAGAAAACCCACGCAAGCATGGGGAGAATGCACAAACTCCCACAGATACTGGCCCAAATCCACGTATCTGCACAGCAAACAGTGATAGTCACTGAGCTGTCATGTTGCCCAGCATCTGGTCCAGTTTAAGCATACACTAACAATGTGAAGCACTAGGCTATTCTCGATACATCCAAGAGCAGCCCTCGTACACCCCACCACGTGTATGCCCCTTGTTGGATAACAAGGCGGACCGAAGCACCTGTGGATTAAAAGAGAAAAACATCAGTAACATGCACATCTTATACAAACATTCAAGGGAATCCCCAGAAGCTCAAAAGTAAAACAAGTGAGCCAGAAAATATGTTGGAAGGTCCATAGGAATCAATTGATTCCCAGGAATGTCCCTAGGCTCTTGATACTTATTTAAAACAGTCCCCTATATCCCTCCATCTCTATTCCGCTCATGTGCCTATCTAAGTATCCCTTAAACAACTCCAGCGTGCCTGCCTCCATCACCTTACTTGGCAGTGCATCCCATACCCCCAAAACCCTCTGTGTGAAAAACCTCCCTCTAACATCCAAATTATACCTTACCCCCCCTCACCCTAAGCCTGTGGCCCCTCATAATATTTGTTTCCAATCTAGAAAAAAGCTTACCACTGTTTATCTACACCCTTCATAATCTCATACACCTCTATAAGTATGAGGTTCCCCCTTCATTCGTCTGAACTCCAGTGAAAACAATTCTAACCTAGTCAATCTCTCCTCATACCTCATACTTCTCCACTATCTGTCTGAATGGCACGACATGTCTGGAAGCCGGTTTGCACCAAACATGCAGGTGGATAACTGCAGGTTTATATTGCCAGGGTTCCTCAACGAGGACTTTACCTCAGTTACCCATATGCTGTACATGAGCACCAGAGTCATAGTCAGCCTCATACTGCCACCAATGGCCTGTGGTATTGGGGATCCATTTCTGCAGCGGATGGTCATCGGGGACGGGCGGGTGGCAAATCTGTGCCCTACACCAGTGACCACCCAATTGCATTGGGTGCAGAAGGCATCGTGCTGCATCATGTGAAGGGAGGGTACGGCATTGTGGGACGCTATTGGCGACCAAGAGGGGGCATGGGCATGAGTCGACATCCAATTGAAGCTGTACCAGGGACAGTATCAGGATGCCAGGGTTCAGACATATGGAACATGGGATGCTGGGAAGGAATGAGGGACCCGGGAAGAATAACATTAAAGATTCCTCCCTCCCTGGGCAGGGGATAGACATGGCTGCCTTCTGCAATGTCAGCACAGGCCATAGGCTGCACCAGGTGAACAGGAGCCACTGTTCCCAGACAGGACCAGCCACACATCGGCCCAAGGGGAGGGCAGAAGACAGTGCAAGAGGAGAGCTCATCTTTGCAAGACATTCATGTCCTGCCATGAGCTGCCAGATGCTACATGCCGCCACCAAAGGCTCCGCCTGAGCGCAAAGACAGTGCGACAATCTGTCCACATCCTCGCAGACCTGGAACCTCCTGGGGAAGGAGAGCACACCCGCTCCCAATGGCAGTGAAGGTGACAGCAGCTCTGAACTTCTATACCACTGGGTCACCGGGGAGGAGTCTCTCACTATGGAAGGGGTTGGGGAAGTGAGGAGTTTCTCAGTCTGGAAGGGGTGGGGGAAGTGAGGAGTCTTACAGTCGGAGGGGGTGAAGAGTCTCAGTCTGGGAGAGGGGTGAGGAGTCTCACTGTGAGAGGGGGAGATGTGAAGTCTCACTGTGAGGGGGGATGGAGTCTCACTGTGAGGGGGGATGGAGCCTCACTGTGAGGGGGGATGGAGCCTCACTGTGAGGGGGGATGGAGTCTCACTGCGAGGGGGTGGAGTCTCACTGCGGGGGGTGGAGTCTCACTGCGAGTGGGGGTGGATTCTCACTGCGAGGTGGATGGAGTCTCACTGCGAGGGGCTGGAGTCTCACTGCGAGGGGGGGTGGAGTCTCACTGCGAGGGGGATGGAGTCTTACTGCGGGGGGGGTGGAGTCTCACTGCAGGGGGTGGAGACTCACTGTGAGGGGGTGGAGTCTCACTGCGAGAGGGTGGAGTCTCACTGCGAGGGGGTGGAGTCTCACTGCGAGGGGGTGGAGTCTCACTGCGAGGGGGTGGAGTCTCACTGCGAGGGGGTGGAGTCTCACTGCGGGGGGGTGGAGTCTCACTACAGGGGGTAGAGTCTCACTGCAAAGTGTGGAGTAAGGGGTCTGAGAGCTCGAATATTGAATGGTCTTCATTCTGATCTCTGATGAAGGCTCGCTGCAGCTCCCGTACCGAATCAGAATGTGGAAAGTTGCATTTACATAGCACCTTTGACACAGTAAGACATCCCAAGCCGCTTCGCAGGGACATTTTGAACCAACATTTGAAACGTATGGAGGAGATATTTGTGTGTGAGAGAGAGAAAGAGAGGCTGCAGGTAGCTGCTACTAGGGGACATTACTATAATGTTCATGGTGGGAGATATTGGAAGGATGTCTGAGGTAGTTTCTTTACTCAGAGACTGGCTGGGGTGTGGAATGCACTGCCTGCTGTGATAGTGGAGTCGGACACTTTAGGAACTTCCAAGCGGTTATTGGATGGGCACATGGAGCACTCCAGAATGATAGGGAGTGGGATAGTTTGATCTTGGGTTTGGACATAGCTAGCACAACATCAAGGGCTGAAGGGCCTGTACTGTGCTGCACTGTTCTAAGGTTTAATGAGACACCACAGCTGTATGCAGACTTTATTTGCAGAGGAAGCAATGGAGGAAAGGAAAGAGTGCATTTCTAGAAGATATCACAGGATATGAGTGTGACTACTGCGCGTGTAACCTAATTCACACATCCCGCCTATTGTGTTACGAAGTTTTAACTTCCTTCGTGGGCGCTGTACTACATGCTGATCTGTGCCGGAACAGATCTGATGGTGAGGAGAAATGGCAGCTTGTCATCTCAGCGCGCTGATTTTATTCCTAACGACTCCCCTGTCTGCCGGTAAGAATGTGTTCGGTACCTGTCTCTGTCATCCTTTGAATGCGCGTTCACCCTGGTCTCTCCCTGTCCCTGCTCGCTGTCTGAGCAATGACACACAAACAACATCCTGCCTTCCTCACATCTAGTCCTGTCCTTTCTCCTTCCATGTGGCAACTCCGGGTTTATCAGTCCCCTCCCTTGTCTATCTCTGCTTCACTTATCCCATCTCTGTCCTCCATTCTGCTCCCTCTCTCTCGCCTTCTCTCTTCACCCCTTCTCTATTCCTCTTTTCTCTCTTTCTTTCCCTCTTCTTCCCTTCCTTCTCGCTCTTGCCCGCCTCTCTCTTGCCGTCCTTCTCTCTCTTGCCCTCCTTCTCTCTCTTGCCCTCCTCTCTCTTGCCCTCCTTCTCTCCCTTACCCTCCTTCTCTCCCTTACCCTCCTTCTCTCTCTCCCCCTCTTTCTTGTTTTCTGTCTTCACACCCCCCATCCCCTCTCTCTGTCATCCTCACTTTGTCTCTGTCGCTCTGCCTCTCGGTTTCTATCTTGACATCATTCACTTATGAGAGAAAACACACTGGGAGGAAGCTGAATCAAACCACCAATTTTCCTGCCGTCATCTGCCCTGGGAGAACGGTGAGCTCAGCGAAACCCCTGGGGAATTAGCGGCCTGATGGCTTGAAGGGTTCATTGGGGGAGTGGGGAACAGTGTCAGGGGGAGGACAAGGTCGGGCTTGGTGAGGGAATACTGCAGTCTCCCTGCCTCTAGCCTACCCCATAGCAGCTCGGGAGAGGCACCAAGGGAGAAAAGATGTCCATTCCAGTTTTGCCTTTCATACAAACATGGACAGGAATTAAGTGGAAGCCATTCAGTTTCTGTTCCACCTAATTCCATAGAATTAGAATTAATTAATAGAATTTCCAGTGCAGAAGGAGGTCATTCAGCCCATCGAGTCTGCTTCAACCACAATCCCACCCAGGCGCTATCCCCACAACTCCAAGCATTTACCCTAGCTAATCCCCCTGACACTAACAGACATGCTATCATGGCCAAGCCACCTAACCTGCACATCTTTGGAGCGTGGGAGGAAACCGGAGCACCCGGAGGAAACCCACGCAGACACGGGGAGAACATGCAAACTCCACACAGATAGTGACCCAAGTCAGGAATTGACCCCAGGCTTTCTCCATGATACCCAACCCTCCATAGATTAAGTCTGTCAATCTCTCCCCCCCCTCTCCATTTTGCTTCCCTTTTCTTTATGGATTTCCATTATATTTTTGTTTCCACGTCTTGCTTTTGGCTGGCAGCCTGATCATCATTCTGCCTTTCACACTTGTGCTAGACACTGCCTTTTGTTTCTTAATTTGACACTTTACCACTTCCTTGCTCCACCAACTCTTTTTATTGTCCTTGAATCTCTCCTGTCTTCAGCCCAATCACAGGCTTCTTTTCCCCTCTTTTCCATATCCCTCCGATCTATCACCCCATTCCCTTCAACTCACCCGAAGCCTATTTCAATTCCTCCCCCAGTTCTGATGAAATTCATCAACCTAATGCTCTGTTGTTCTCGCTGCATAGAGGCTTGCTGAGTATTTCCAGCATTTCCGCCTTTATCTGAGACTGCCAGCACCCGCAGTGGTTTCTTTTTGTAAAAATTCTAACCTCTTGAATGCTGGTCCCTGATGCAGAGCAGTCAGCAATCCGATGGCTTTTTTGATTCTCTCTGCTCCATGCCATCCTGAATCTACCCCAACTCCCCCTTTCCTGCACTGTCCCTCATTCCCTGATCCCTTTCGCACTCCAGAATTCAGCCTTGAACATATTCAATGCAATACACCCCTCCCCCACAGGGTCATCTATCACTTGTTTAATTGTCTTTCACTGAGCACTGACTTTTGTTTGTCTATTAATGTAATCCGCTATCTTACTTTTATACCACTATTATACCATCTCTAGTCCTTAAAGCTGCCAATTATTAAATTGTTATTTGAATGACCACAAACTAAGAGAAGGAATGTGCAATGAGACCTGGATTTCATCGTACACCAGTTGCCGAAAGAAGACGAGGAAGGAAAAAAAACATGCAGGGGCAGCAGGCAGTGAAGGCAAATGGTATGTTGGCCTTCATAGCAAGAGGATTTGAATACAGAAGCAGGGATGTCTTGCTGAAGCTTACAGGGCCTTGGTGAGGCCAAACCTGGAATATTCTTTACCTGAGAAAGGATTTTTTTGCTTCGGAGGGAATTCAGGGAAGTTTCCAAGACTGATTACTGGGATGGCGGGGCTGACCTGTAAGGAGAGATTGAGTCGCTTATGATTGTATTCACTGGAGTTCAGAAAAATGAGGGTGGATCTCAAAAAATTCTAACATGACCAGACAGGATAGATGCAGCAAGGATGCTTCTGATGGTGGGATTGTCCAGAGCCAGGGGTCGTAGTCTGAGGAAAAGGGGTAAATCTTTTAGAATTGAATTGAGGAGAAATTTCTTGGTCAAGAGGGAGATAAGCCTGTGGAATTAATTCTCTAAGGACAGCAGTTCAGACCAAAACATTGTGCATTTTGAAGAAGGATTTAGATATTGCACTTGCTTTGTCTTTTGCACAAAACAATCTTTGTGTAACTTCCCTGAGCTCCCACCTATTACCAACCTTCTAATTTCCTTCACCCCCTCTTCTAAACAGTATTTAATCTGTCACATTTCTCCCTCTCTTCAGCTCCAAAGAAGAGGCTTATATTCTCAGTGTTAAGCCTGTTTCAACCTCCACAGATGCTGTCAGACCAGCTGAGTTTTTGCAGCATTTTTCTGCACTTACTTCAGTGACAACTCTCTGGGGAGTAGAACGTCAAATATTCACAATTTCTCTCTTTGTCTCAGTCCTAAGTGGCCAATCCCTTATTTAGAGATTGTGAATTCTCTGGTTCTGGGCACCCCAGCCAAAGGGGAGCGTGAAGAAATGACCTCAGCACCCACTCAATTTGGTGCCTGCCCCTTGTATATATATTTTATTGACTGAGTAAAAATACATTGGTTATTTGTTGTTATAGGACATTAGAAGTAAAGGGGAAGGGATGGGATATATTTGGATAGGGGATGGATGTTTGGATGAACGTGTACTGCCGCATAGTCACGTGTATTGTTGTGACGCCATTTGTAGTTTCATGGGCCTTTAGTCAGTCTAGACCAAGCCTTTGTACACTGAGCAACTTCTCAATAAATCTCCCTTGTTGACTGCAAACAACTCCGCGTGCAACGCCTTCACTTTCTTTTGACACAGGTTCACAGGTTCAAGGGGAGGGGGGGTGAGGTTTAACTCAGATATCAGAGGGACATATTTTACACAGAGGGTGGTGGTGGCCTGGAATGCACTGCCAAGCAGGGTGGTGGTGGAGGCGGACACACTGGGATCATTTAAGACTTACCTGGATAGTCACATGAGCAGACTGGGAATGGAGGGATACTGAAGAATTGTCTAGTTGGACCAATGAGCGGTGCAAGCTTGGAGGGCCGAAGGGCCTGTTTCCTGTGCTGTATTGTTTTGTTCTTTGTCTGAAAGAGACATAGCAGTACATAACAATTAATATATAGGTGCAACAGGTAATATGAAAGGTAAATGGAATCATTGCTAAAGAAATAGAGTAAAAAAGAAAGGAAGTGCTACAGAATAGAGTAGGTAAGTAGAAAATTTAAACTATATAGGGCATTGGTGAGACTGCATCTGGAGCACTGCATACAGTTTTGGTCCCTTTACTGAAGGAAGGATATAAATGCTTTGGTCTAGAGAAGGTTCACTAGATTGATTCCAGGGATGAAAGACTTATGAAGAGATTCAGCAATTTTTCAAGAGTTTAGAAGAACAAGAAACATAGAAAATAGGAGCAGAAGTAGGCCATTTGGCCATTTGAGCCTGCTGTGCCATTCATTATGATCATGGCTGATCCACCAATTCAATAGGCTGATCCCACTTCCCCCCATATGCTTTAAATCCCTTCGCCACAAGTGCAATATCTAAATCTTTCTGCAAAATGCACAATGTTTTGGTCTGAACTGCTTTCCTTACAGAATTAATTCCACAGGCTCATCACCCTCTTGACCAAGAAATTTCTCCTCAATTCAATTCTAAAAAGTTTACCGCTTTTCCTCAGACTACGACCCTGGCTCTGGACAATCCCACCATCGGAAGCGTCCTTGCTGCATCTATCCTGTCTGGTCATGTTAGAATTTTTTGAGATCCACCCTCATTTTTCTGAACTCCAGTCAATACAATCATAAGCGACTCAATCTCTCCTCACAGGTCAGTCCTGCCATCCCAGTAATCAGTCTTGGAAACTTCCCTGAATTCCCTCCGAAGCAAGAAAATCCTTTCTCAGGTAAAGAAGCCAATATTCCAGGTGTGGCCTCACCAAGGCCCTGTACAGCTGCAGCAAGACATCCCTGCTTCTGTACTCGAATCCTCTTGCTATGAAGACCAACATACCATTTGCCTTCACTGCCTGCTGCCCCTGCATGTTTCTTTTTTCTTTCTTGTCTTCTTTCAGCAACTGGTGTACAATGAAATCCAGGTCTCATTTCATGTTCCTTCTCTTAATTAATGGTCATTCAGATAATAATCTGCCTTCCTGTCTTTGCTACCAAAGCGAATATCCTCACATTTCTCCACATTATGTTGCATCTGCCGTGCATTTGCTCAGTCATTCAACTCGTCCAAATCACACTGAAGCATTTCTGCATTCTCCTCACAGCTCAGCCTCCCCCCCAGCTCTATGTCATCTGCAAATTTGGTGATATGACATTTGGTTCCTTCATCTAAATCATTTATATATAATATAATCATAGAACCATAGAACCATACAGTGCAGAAAGAGGCCCTTCGGCCCATCAAGTCTGCACCAAACACAATTCCACTCAGGCCCTACCCCCATATCCTACATTTTATACCCACTAATCCCGCTAACCTATGCATCCCTGGACACTAAGGAGCAATTTCTTAGCATGGCCAATCAACCTAACCCGGACTGTGGGAGGAAACTGGAGTACCCGGAGGAAACCCACGCAGACACGAGGAGAATGTACAAACTTCACACAGACAGTGACCCGAGCCAGGAATCGAACCCAGGTCCCTGGAGCTGTGAAGCAGTAGTGCTAACCACAGTGCTACTGTGCCTCCCATAGATATATATATATATATATATATATAGCTGGGGTCCCAGCACTGCCTCCTGCAGTGTTTCACTAGTCACGGCCTGTCATTTGGAAAAAGACCCATTTATTCTTACTCTTTGTTTCCTTTCTGCCAATCAGTTTTCTATCCATCTCAGTTCACTACTCCCAATCCCACGTACTTTAATTTACCTGCTAATCTCTTATGTGGGACCTTCTCGAAAGCCTTCTGAAAGTTCAAATAAACCACATCAACTGGCTCCACCTCATCAAATCTACTAATTACATCCTCAAAGAATTCCTGTAATTTGTCAAGCAAGATTTCACTTTCATAAATCCATCCGATTCTGTCACTGTTTTCCAAGTGGTCTGCTATAAAATGATTTCTACAATCTCCCCGACAACTGACATCAGGCTGACTGGTCTAGAAATCCCTGTTTTCTCTCTACCTCCCTTTTTAAATAGTGGGGTTACATTAGCTACCCTCCAATCTGTAGAAACTCTTCCAGAGTCTGCTGAATCTTGGAAGATGACCACCAGTGCATCCACTATTTCTACGGCCACTTCTTTAAGTATTGTGGACTGAGATTATCGGACCCTGGGGATTTATCAGACTTCAATCCCATCAACTTCCCCAACACCATTTCACACCTAATATTGAATTCCTTCAGTTTCTCCTTTTCACTAAACCCTGTGTTCCCAACATTTCTGATCTGTTATTTGTGTCCTCCATTGTGAAGACAGAACCAAAATACATATTTGATTGGTCAGCCATTTCTTCGTTCCCCATTATAAATTCTCCTGTTTTTCATGATAAGTAACCTACATTTGTCTTCTTTAATCTGTTTCTGTTCACATACCAGTGGAAACTTTTACAGTCAGTTTTTATATTCCCTGCAAGCTTACTCTCTTATTCTATTTTCCCCTTCTTAATCCCTTAGTCCTCACTTGCTGAATTGGAAACTGCTCCCAGTCCTTGGGTCTGTTGTCCCTTCTGGCCAATTTGTACGTCTCTGCTTTGAATCTAATACTATCTCTAATCTCCCTTGTCCATCATGGTTTGGCCACCTTTGCAGACAAGAATAAGCAATTGTTGCGGTTCAAAAATGCACTCTTTGAATGTTTGTCATTGCCTATCCACCATCATCCATTTCCGTAACATTTCCCAATCCAATTTAGCCAACTCACGTCTCACAGCATCATGATCTCCTTTATTAAGATTCTAGACCCTGGTCTCAGGATCCACTACGTCACTCACCACCTTGATGAAAGCTTCTATTATGTTACGGTCACTCATCCCCAAGGAGTCTCGCACAACTAGATTGTCAATTATTCCATTCTCATTACACTATACCCAGTCTAGGATGGTCTGACTCAGTGTATTGGTCCAGAAAACCATCCTGTATACACTCCAGGAATTTGTCCTCTACAGTATTGTGATTAATTTGATTTGTCCAATCTATACACAGATTAAAATCATCCATAATTACAGATGTTCATTTATTGCTTGTGTCTCTAATTTCCTGTTTAATGCCCTGACAGTTTGGGGATCTGTATACAATTCCCACTCACACTTTTTGCCCTTAATGTTTTATCAGCTCTACCCATACACATTCCACATCATCAGGGCTAATACCTTCCTTCAGTGTGGTGTTAATCTCCTCTTTAATCAGCAATTCAGCTCCACCACCTTTTTCCTTTTTGTCTGTCCTTCCCAGTTACGGAATACAGCTCTCCTCCCCAGTCACCCTGCAACCAAAGTAATCCTAACTATATCACACCTTTATGCATCGATTTGCACAATTAATTCGCCCACATTATTGTGAATGCTCTATGCACTAAGGCACAAAGCCTTCAGGCTTGTCATTTTGACATTACTTATCCCATTCCCATGATTTTTCACTGTAGCCCTATTTAATTCTGACCTGTGAATTCTCTGCCTATAAACACTTCCTTATTTCCCTTTCTGCCTTTTGTTCTTGTCCTTGATTCCTCCTCCTCTGCCTCCTTACATAGGTTCCCATCCCCCTGTCATTTTAGTTTAACCCTCCCCCACTACTCTAATAAATACCCGCCTTGAGGACTACAGTCCCAGTCCTGTGCTGGTCTAACCCATCCAGAGGAGTTCTAATTGAAGTAATGAAGATGCTAAAGGGTAAATATAGAGTAGATGTTTCCCCTTGTTGAACATTCTAGAATAAGAGGCCGTACTGTTAGGCTAAGGAGTGGCAGATTTAAAACACAAATGAGGAGGAATTACTTGACCCAAAGAATAGGGAACCTGTGGAATTCTCCACACCCAGAGTGCACCAGAAACACCAAACAAATTTAAGGAGGAGATAGATAGGTTTTCAATGAGTAACAGGATGAAGGGTTATGAGGAGCAGATAGGCAGGTGGAGATGAGGCCAAGATGGGATAAGCCATTATCGTATTGAGTTATGGAGAAGACTCAAGGGGCTGAATGGCCTATTCCTGCTCCCAGCTCTCATATTCTTCCTCAATACTGACCCTCTGGCAGTGCAGCACTCCCTCAGTACTGACCCTCTGACAGTGCAGCACTCCCCCAGTACTGACCCTCTGGCAGTGCAGCACTCCTCAGTACTGACCCTCTGACAGTGCAGCACTCCCTCAGTACTGTCCCTCTGACAGTGCAGCACTCCCTCAGTACTGACCCTCTGACAGTGCAGCACTCCCTCAGTACTGACCCTCTGACAGTGCAGCACTCCCTCAGTACTGACCCTCTGATAGTGCAGCACTCCCTCAGTACTGACACTCTGACAGTGCAGCACTCCCTCAGTACTGACCCTCTGACAGTGCAGCACCCCCTCAATACTGACCCTCTGACAGTGCAGCACTCCCTCAGTACTGACCCTCTGACAGTGCGGCACTCCCTCAGTACTGACCCTCTAACAGTGCAGCACTCCCTCAGTACTGACCCTCTAACAGTGCAGCACTCCCTCAGTACTGACCCTGTGACAGTGCAGCATTCCCTCAGTACTGACCCTCTGGCAGTGCAGCACTCCCTCAGTACTGACCCTCTGACAGTACAGCACTCCCTCAGTACTGACCCTCTGACAGTGCGGCACTCCCTCAGTACTGACCCTCTGACAGTGCAGCACTCCCTCAGTACTGACCCTCTAACAGTGCAGCGCTCCCTCAGTACTGACCCTCTGACAGTGCAGCACTCCCTCAGTACTGACCCTCTAACAGTGCAGCACTCCCTCAGTACTGACCCTCTGGCTCACCTGGTACAGTTCTAATACAGTCCAATGATGTGTGGGTTAGGTTGATTGGCCTTCATATATTGACCCTTGTTGTCAGGGGGAGTAGCAGGATAAATACATGGGTTTGTGGGGATAGGCCTGGGTGGGTTGTGGGGATAGGCCTGGGTGGGTTGTGGGGATAGGCCTGGGTGGGTTAGAACATAGAACACTACAGCACAAACAGGCCCTTCAGCCCACAAGTAGCACCGATCATATCCATACCTACCAGGCCTATCTATAACTCTCAATCCCATTAAATCCCATGTACTCATCCAGAAGTCTCTTAAAAGACCCCAGCGAGTTTCCCTCTACCACCACCGACAGCAGCCAATTCCACTCTCTCACCATCCTCTGAGTGAAAAACTTACTCCTGATATCTCCTCTGTACTTGCTCCCCAGCACCTTAAACCTGTGTCCTCTCGTAGCGACCATTTCAGCCCTGGGAAATAGCCTCTGAGAATCCACCCTATCTATTCCTCTCAACATTTTATAAACCTCTATCAGGTCGCCTCTCAACCTTCGTCTCTCCAGGGAGAAGAGACCTAGCTCCCTCAACCTATCTTCATAAGGCATGCCTCCCAATCCAGGCAACATCCTTGTAAATCTCCTCTGCACCCTCTCAATAGCTTCCACATCCTTCCTGTAGTGAGGTGACCAGAACTGCACACAGTACTCCAAGTGGAGTCTGACAAGGGTCTTATAAAGTTGCAGCATTACCTCCCGACTCCTAAACTCAATCCCTCAATTAATGAAGGCCAGTACACCATACGCCTTCTTGACCACATCCTCCACCTGCGAGGCCGATTTAAGAGTCCTATGGACCCGGACCCCAAGGTCCTTCTGCTCCTCAACACTGCTAAGCGTCCTACCCTTGATATTGTACTCCTGCATCCCGTTGGTCCTGCCAAAATGGACCACTACACATTTATCCGCGTTGAAGTCCATCTGCCACTTCTCTGCCCAGTCTTGCATCCTATCTGTTGTGAGGATAGGCCTGGGTGGGTTGTGGGGATAGTTCTGAGTGGGATCCTGGGTGGAGGTACAATGGGCTGAATGTCTCCTTCTGCAGTGTAGGGATTTTCTGATTCTATTCTATGATCCATCTGTTCATAGCTGGAGAATTGTCTGCAGTGCTGCTCTTCCCAGTGCTGTACCATTAGCTCTGATCTTCCCCAAGTTGCGCTCTGTGAGATCCAGCTGTAAACAGCGTGTGTGTGAGACTGTAATTAATGTTTTATATTTTCCTATTGAAGGTGCAGGTAAAGTGAGGGTTCAAACTCCAGATTACCCTGTGAATGGGAGCCTGGGACATTCGGTGTGGTTACCTGTGGATATTGATCCTATCACAAAGGATGCAGAAATCACTTGGCGATTCATTGGAGATTCTGTTGTCACCGTCGCCCGATTTAGTGTCGATGAGAACAAAATTAAATTCTTTTCGGGCAGGTTCTCAGGAAGAGTCAAAATGTATGGGAATTGTACACTTCAGATAAATGAATTGTCAAAGCTTGATGAAGGCAATTACACAGTGACTGTGACAACATCTGTAGATGAGAAAGGAGAGCTTTCTCTGCAGGTTTATGGTGAGTTTGTTTCTGTATCATTTCTCGGCCCCTCTCTCACTGAGTGGGGAGTATGGAGACAGGAGCTTGTGGAAGGTTTCCCAATTCTTACTCACAGCCTCTCCTTGTTCACACAGAGCCCGTCTCCAAGCCCAAAATAGAGCTGATGAACAGGACGGCTGGTGAGACCTGTAACATGACCCTGCGCTGCTCTGTGGAGAGAGGAGATGGTGTCGTCTATAACTGGTCCCCAAATTACATCATTGACGCAAATTACTCCATTGAACCGGTCTCCAGGAACATGGAGCAGTTGGATGTGTCAGTGGGAATGTCTGACTCCATTAATTATTCATGCACAGCCTGGAACCCTATCAGTAATGAGAGCACTGTGTTCAGTGAGGAGAAACCATGCCAGCACCTCCAGAAAGGTCAGTGTCAATCTCCTGTCTCCCATAGGAAAGCTTGAGGAAAGATTTGAATGGCTGAGAGACAACTGCTGGACCCCAAGTGTTCAATTGCAATTGTCTAGGGCTGTATTCCTTGGGATATAGAAATTTAAGGAATTGTTTTTCCAGGATTTCAGGATAGGAAGAACAGTTAGGGTATCACAGAATTGTTAGAGTACAGAAGAAGGCCTTTCAGCCCATCATGTCTGCACCAGCTCTCCAAATGAGCATCATGACTTAGTGCCATTTCCCTGTCTTTTCTCTGTAACTCTCCACATTGTTTCTATTCAAATAACTATCACTTGAATTACTCTATTGAACCTGCCTCCACCACATTTCCAGCCAGTACGTTCCAGACCCCAACCACTCGCTGTGTGGAAAAGTTTTCTCTCACATCCCATTTCCTTCTTTTGCAAATCACTTTAGATCTGTACCCTCTCATCCATGATCCTTCTAGTGCAGGAGTGGCTTCCCTCACTGTTTTGAACACCTCCATCAGATCTCCACTCAACCTCCTTCTCTCCAAGAACAGTCCCAACCTCTCCGGTATATGCTCATAACTAAAGTTTCTCATCCCTGGAACCATTCTTGTAAACCTCTTCCGCATTCTCTCCAATGTGTTCACAGCTTTCCTGCAGTGTGGCACCCAGAACGGTGTACAATACTCCAGCTGAGGTCTAACTACTGGGCAGCATGATGACAGAGTGGTTAATACAGCTGCCTCACAGCTCCAGGGACCCGGCTTCAATTCCAGCCTCAGGTCACTGTCTGTGCAGAGTTTGCACATTCTCCCCATGTCTGCGTGGATTTCTTCCACGTGCTCCGGCTTCCTCTCACACTTCAAAGATGTATGGTTTTAAGTTGAATGTCCATGCCAAATTGCCCCGAAGTGTCAGGGGATGAGCAGGTTAAATACATGGGGTTACAGGGATAAGGCCTGAATGGGATTGTTTTTGGTACAGGCTCGATGAGCCAAATGGCCTCCTGCACTCCAGGGATTCTGTTCTCGACTAACTAATGTCTTGTATAAATTCAGAATAACCTCCTTGCTCTTGTCCTATGTGCCCCTATTAATAAAGTCCAGAATATAATATGTTCTATTAACTTCTCTCTCCACCTGTCCTGACACCTTCAATGATCTATCTTCTATCAAAATGCATCACCTCACACTTCTCTGCGTTGATCTTTATCTGCCTCCTGTCTTTCATAGAACCCAAAAGTGCAGAAAGAGGCCCTTTGGCCCATCGAGTCTGCACCGACCACAATCCCACTCAGGCCCTATCCCCATATTTCTACACATTTACTCGCTAATCCCTCTAACCTACACATCCCATCCTGTCTGCCCACCCCATCAACCTGTCTAAGTGCTTTTGAATGTCTACACTGTCCTCTTCACAGCTTACAATACTTCTAAATTTTGTATTAACCACAAACTTTGAAATTGTCCGCTGCACACCAAGATCTAGATCATTAATCACACACACAGCCTAAACCTCCCCCCACTGAAATGGGCCAAGCAAGACACTCAGTTCAAGGGGCAACTATCCTGGTCCCCCCATGCCGATGTTATAGTTAAGAAAGCCCACCAACACCTCGACTTTCTCAGGAGAGTGAGGAAATTTGGCATGTCCTCTCCAACTCTAACCAATTTTTACAGATACACCATAGAAAGCATCCTTTCCAGTTGAATCACAGCTTGGTATGGCTCCCGCTCTGACTAAGACTGCAAAAAAAATTACAAAGGGTCATAAACGTAGCCCAATCCATCATGCAAACCAGCCTCCCATCCACTGACTCTGTCTACACTTCCCGCTGCCTCGGCAAAGCAGCCAGCATAATTAAGGACCCCGGACATTCTCTTTTTCTGTTTCTCTTTCTGGAAAAAGATATAAAAGTCTGAGGTTACGTACCAACCGACTCAAGAACAGCTTCTTCCCTGCTGCTGTCATACCTTTGAATGGACTTACCTTATATTAAGTTGATCTTTCTCTACTCCCTAGCAATGACTGTATATTCTGCACCCTCTCCTTTCCTTCTCCTCTATGTACTCTACGAAAAGTATGCTTTTTCGGTATAGCGTGCAAGAAACTGTATCCCAATGCATGTGACAATAATAAATCAAATCAAATCAAATGTTTTTAGGAATAGCAAAGATCCCAATATTGACCCCTTAGGAATAAGACTACAAAAATTTTTCTCCAGCCCTAAAAATATTTACCATTATTCTCTGCGTCCTATTATTCATAGAACATAGAACATTACAGCGCAGTACAGGCCCTTCGGCCCTCAATGTTGCACCGACCAGTGGAACCAATCTAATGACCCTCTAATCTAAACTATTCCAATGTTATCCATATGCCTATCCACTGACCATTTGAACGCCCTTAAAGTTGGCGAGTCCACAACTGCTGCAGGCAGGGCATTCCACCTCTGAGTAAAGAACTTACCTCTGACAGCCATCCTATAATTACCACCCCTTAATTTAAAGCTATGTCCCCTTGTGTTAGCCATCACCATCCGAGGAAAAAGGCTCTCACTGTCCACCCTATCCAATCCTTTGATCATCTTGTATGCCTCAATCAGGTCACCTCGTAACCTTCTTCTCTCCAATGAAAATAACCTCAAGTCCCTCAGCCTTTCCTCATAAGAGCTTCCCACCATACCAGGCAACATCCTGGTAAACCTCCTCTGCACCCTTTCCAATGCCTCCACATCTTTCTTATAATGCGGCGACCAGAACTATACACAATACTCCAAGTGCGGCCGCACCAGAGTTTTGTACAGTTGTAACAGGACCTCACGGCTCCGAAATTCAATCCCTCTACCAATAAAAGCTAACACACCGTACGCCTTCTTAACAACCTTATCAACCTGGGTGCCAACTTTCAGGGAGCTATGCACATGTACCCCGAGATCTCTCTGCTTGTCAACACTACTAAGAGTCCTTCCATTAGCCCTATATTCTGTACTCCTGTTATTCTTACCAAAGTGAATCACCTCACACTTTTCCGTATTAAACTCCATTTGCCACCTCTCAGCCCAGCTCTGCAGCTTATCTATGTCCCTCTGCAAACTGTAACATCCATCCTCACTGTCTACAACTCCTCCAACTTTGGTGTCATCAGCAAATTTACTAATCCATCCTTCTACACCTCATCCAGGTCATTTATAAAAATGACAAATGGCAGTGGCCCCAAAACAGATCCTTGAGGTACACCACTTGTAACTGCACTCCAGGTTGAATATTTCCCATCAACTACCACCCTCTGTCTTCTATCAGCTAGCCAATTCCTGATCCAAACTGCTAAATCACCCTCATTCCCATGCATCTGCATTTTCTGCAATAGCCTACCATGGGGAACCTTATCAAACGCTTTGCTAAAATCCATATACACCAAGTCAACTGCCTTACCCTTATCCACCTCTTTGTTCACCTTTTCAATAAACTCGATAAGGTTTGTGAGGCACGACCTACCCTTCACAAAACCCAGTTGACTATCCCTAATCAATCTATTTCCCTCTAGATGATAATAAATCCTATCCCTTATAATTCTTTCCAAAACTTTGCCCACAACAGAAGTAAGGCTCACTGGTCTATAATTCCCAGGATGGTCTCTACTCCCCTTCTTGAACAAGGGGATAACATTTGCTATCCTCCAGTCTTCCAGTACTATACCTGAAGCCAACGACAACATGAAGATCAAAGCCAAAGGCTCTGCAATCTCCTCCCTAGCCTCCCAGAGAATCCTAGGGTAAATCCCATCCGGCCCAGGGGACTTATCTAGTTCAGTTAATTCTGTACCTTCAAACCCATGACCACCACCATCTAGGAGGACAAAAGCAGCAAATACCTGGGAACACTACCATCGGTATGTTCCCCTCCAAGTCACTCATCTTCCTGATTTGGAAATATATCGCCGTTCCTGGAACTCACTCCCTAACAGCACTATGGGTGTAGCTACACCTCAGGGACAGCAGCAGATCAAGAAAGCAGCTCACTACCACCTTCTTACGGGGCAATTAGGGATGGGCAATAAATGCTGACCTAGCCAGTGAATCCCACATCCCTGGAATGAACAAAAACAGATTCCCTCATCTCAGTCCTAAATGATCAGAGCCCCGTTATCCTGAGACCGTTTTAGACCCCCAACCAGTGGAGACAATCCCTCAGTGTCTACCTTGTCAAGCCCCCTCGGAAATTTATAATTTTCAAGGAGGTGGCCTCTCGCTCCTTTAAACTCCAGAGAATAAAGGTCAATTTATTCAGTCTCCCATCGCAGGACAACCTCCTCATTTCTAGGGACCAATCTAGTGAACCTTGGCTGTCCCCCCTCCAATGCAAGTACATTCTTTCTGAAATATGGTAGCCAATACTGCACACAATATTCCAGATGTGCTCTCATTAAAATCCTGTACCAGGGTATTTGTACAATTTACAATTTTTAGACTATATTCGCTAGTTCCTTCAAATCAGAGGTTTACAGGGTGGAAACAGACCCTTGGCCCAACTTGTCCATGCCACCATTTTTTTAAACCACTAAGCGAGCCCCAATTGCCCGCGTTTGGCCCATATCACTTTATACCCATCTTACTCATGTAACTGTCTAAATGTTTTTTAAAAGACAAAATTGTGCCTGTCTCTACTACTACCTCTGGCAGTTTGTTCCAGACACTCACCACCCTCTGCATGAAAGAATTGCCCCTATGGACTCTTCTGTATCTCTCCCTTCCTTCTCGCCTTAAACCTATGACCTCTAGTTTTAGACTCCCCTACTTTTGGGAATGCCCCTCATTATTTTATAGTCTATATGATCACCTCTAAGATCCCTACACTCCAGGGAAAGAAGTCCCAGTCTATCCAGCCTCTCATTATAACCCAAACCATCAAGTCCTGGTAACATTCTAATAAATCTTTTCTGTACTCCTTCTAGTTTAATATTATTGTTTCTATAATGGCGGGGGGGCAGAACTCATAGAATCCCTACAGTGCAGAAGGAGGCCATTTGGCCCATCGAGTCTGCAATGACATTTCAACAGAGCATCTTACGCAGGCCCTATCCCTGTGACCCCATATACATATCTCACCAATCTCGCTTACCTACACACGTTGAGACATTAATTTAGCATGGCCAATTCACCAACTCTGCACATCTTCAGAGTAAGGGAGGAAACTGGAGCACCCAGAGGAAACCCATGCAGACACAGGGAGAATGTGCAAACTCCACACCATCGGTCATCTGAGGCTGGAATCGAACCAGGGTCCCTGGCACTGTGAAGCAGCAGTGCTAACCACTGTCCACCCTCGATTCTGCAACCAGTAGAAATAGTTTTTCTCAGCCTAAGCTTGGTTAATAGGGCCATAGGGTACAAGAGCAAGAAATACAAATCTTACAATCCCTACAGTGCAGAAGGAGGCCATTCAGCCCATTGAGCCTGCAGCAACAACATTCTCACCCAGGCCCTAGCCCCACAGCTTCACATATATATCCTGATAATCCCCCTGGCCCTAAAAGGCAATTTAGCATGGCCAATCAATCTAATCTGCACACCTTTGAAGTGTGGGAGGAAACATGGAGAGAACGTTCTTTGTTCTTTGTTAACCTGCAACCTCCATGCAGACACTCACCCAAGGCCAGTTGGAACTTGAGTCCCTGGTATTGTGAGGCAGCAGTGCTAACAACCATGTCAGTTACACTGAACGTGTGTAAGGCACTCGTTCAGTCTCAGCTGGAGTGTTGTGTACAGTTCTGGGTGTCAGACTGGAGGAAAGATGTGAACATGTTAGACATTGTGCAGGACAGATTCACAAGAATGGCTCCAAGGGATATAGTGACCACAACAGCGCACAACACTCTAAATATGGTCTAACCAAGAGATATGGAGACCAGAACTATGCTCCAATTGTATCTTAACTGTGGTTGTATGGAGACCAGAATTTTGCACAATGGTCGTGTGGTCTAACTAAGGAGTATCGAGATGAGAACTGTTCCGGGTTTGTCTAACCACGGTCTTGAACTACTGAGTACAAGCATTAGAAAATCATGTTGCAGTTATATAAAACCTTGGCTAGGCCGCACTTGGAGTATTGTATGCAGTTCTGGTTGCCACATAACCAGTTAGACATTGAAGCTTTGGAGAGAGTTCAGAGAAGGTTCACCAGGACGTTGTCTGGTCTCAAGAGTGTTGGCTATGAGGAGAGGTTGAGTAAACTAGGATTGGTTTAGCTGGAAAGATGGAGGCTGAGGGGAGACCTGATGGAGGTCTACAAAATTATGAGATGCATACACAGGGTGGATAATCAGAGGCATTTTCCCAGGGTGGAAGTGTCAATTACAAAGTGGCTCATATTCTAGGTGAGAGGGGGAAAGTTTAAGGGGATGTATGGGGGACGTTTTTCACGCAGAGAGTGGTGGGTGCCTGGAACGTGCTGCCAGAGGAGGTGATGGGAGCAGGCTCATGAGCAACATTTAAGAGGCATCTGGATGGGTACATGAATAGAAAGGGAATAGAGGGATACAAACCGAGTAAGGAAAGAGGTTTTTTTCAGTTTAGTTCGAGTATCATGATGGCATGGGCTTGGAGGGCCGAAGGGCCTGATCCTCAGCTGTACTTTGTTCTTGTTCTCTGAATATAGAGACCAGAACAGTATTTCAAGTGTGGTCCAACTATGGGATATGGAGAGCAGAAATATAATGGAAAATGCTGAATAAACTCAGGGGTTTGGCAGTATCTGTGATGAGAGAAACAGAGTTAACGTTTTGAGTACATGTTACCCCTTTACAGACGATAAACCTCATGCTCCTCTATCCTCATTTCGAGGTGGCAGTGACATAGCGGTATTGTCACTGGACTAGTAATCCAATGTCTGGGGTAATACTCTGGGGACCTGGGTTCATATCCCACCACGGCAGATAGTGAAATTTGAATTCAATAAGAATAGCCATAAAACTATTGTTAATCGTGAGGAAAAGCCCATCTGGTTCACTTTTGTCCTTTAGGGAAGGAAATCTGTCATTTTCACCCGGTCTCGCCTACATGTGACTCTAGACCCACATGGTTGAGTCTTAACTGCCCCTTCAAGGGCAATTAGGGGTGGGTGTTAAATGCTGACCCAGTCAGCGGCAGTCACACCCTGTAAACAAAAGTTTAAAAGAAATTACTCCTGAGGAAATGAGAGGTAATATTGGAACTTGTCCATTTGAAATCTCTTTGGCAATGGTTCCTCGTTACTTCCTATCTTGCAGATTCAAGTGTCTTCTCATATACCTGGTTCACAATCATCATCAATGCTGTCTTCATCTTCATCATCATCATCATCATCTCTGTTGCCATTCTCTATAAGCGACATCAGAAATCAGGACATGGAAGTGCAGGAGGTAATAGTTCACCTTTGTCTCAAGCAGTTTATCACAGGGCATCAAACTCATGACCAATCACCCTTCAACCACCTTGTGTGTAAGACTTACGTGTCATTACCACGATCAGGATAAGGATTGCGGTACTGAAGTCTATGTCATGTATTAAGCTGTGACCCTCTGGGCTCCAACCCCTGACCTTTTTTCTCATACATTTGCGGAATGTGGGTATTGCTGGCGAGGCCAGTATTTATTACCCATCCTTATTTACCCTTGAGAATGTGGTGGTGGGCTGCTGCCTTCTTGAACTGTTGCAGGTGTAGGTTCACCCACAATGCTGTTCAGGAGGGAGTTCCAGGGTTTTGACCCAGTGACGGTGAAGGAACGGTGATATATTTCCCAGTCAGGATGGTGAGTGACTTGGAGGGGAACCTCCAGGTATCTGCTGCTCTTGTACTTTTAGATGGAAGTGTTCGTGGGTTTGGAAAGAGTTCCCTCAGGAACCTCGGGAGTCCGAGGGTTAGTACCTCCAGGATGTTGATAGTGGGGGGGTTCAATGATGGTTATGCCATTGAATATTGAGGGGCAATGGTTAGATCATCCCTTGTTGGAAACGGTCATTGCCTGGCACTTGTGTGGTGTGAATGTTACTTTACATTCTCTCTACCTCTCTCATTTCAGATTTGACTCTGACTCCACTGTCCCTGACACGGACCCTCACAATTCCTAACAACTATGTAAGTAACTATCCAGGGAATTAGCACTTCCCCTCCACCCCATGCAAAGTCACAGTAAAATCCCATGCCACCTCCCAGGCAATGCTAAGTTCATCAAACACAGCTTTTCCTGCTGAAATGAACATCAAGTGATCAACAGCAGAAATCAATTTACTGCGGAGGTGGTGTCTCATTGTCGCTGGACTAATAATCCAAAGAGCCAGGGTAATTCTGAAGGGATCCGGGTTCGAATCCCACCATGGCAGATGCTGAAATTTGAATTCAATAAAAATCTAGAATTAAAAGTCTAATGATGTCGATTGTCGTAAAATCCCATCGGGTTCACTAATGTCTTTTAGGGAAGGGAATCTACTGTCGTTACCTGGTCTAGCCTATATATGATTCCAGATCCACAGCATATAGCTGACTCTGAAATGGCCAAGCAACCTACTAGGTTCAAGGGCAGTAGAGATGGACAAAAAATGCTGGCCTAGGCAGCGATGCCCACATCCCATGAATAGCAACAAAATTCAACATTAGGGACAGTGTAATGGGATTGTCTCCATCCAGCAGTTCCTGCTCCCCAATACAGTCTCCCCAGCATACGATAGCACAGTGGTTAGCACTGCTGCCTCACAGCTCCAGGGGCCCAGGTTCATTTCTCGGCTTGGGTCGCTGTCTGTGTGGAGTTTGCACGTTCTCCCCGTGTCCGCATGGGTTTTCTCCGGGTGCTCCGGTTCCCTTCCACAGTCTGAAAGATGTGCTGGTTGGGTGGATTACGCGGGCTAAATTCTCTCTCAGTGCACTAGAACAAATGGTGACTAGGGGATTTTCACAGTAAGTTCATTGCAGTGTTAAGCCTTCTTGAGACAATAATAAAACTTTATAGAAAGACTAAATGCGGACTGGATGACCAGTTTGGGGAACACCTTCATTTAGTCTGCGAGCATGACCCCGACCTTCCCGTGGCATGCTGTTTGAACTCAGCACAGTGGTTAGCACTGTTGCCTCACAAAGCCAAGGACCTGTGTTTGATTCAGGCCTCAGGTCTGTGTGGCCTCAGGTCTGACAGTCTGTGTGGATCTTGAAGGTTTCCTCCCACAGTTGAAAGAGGTGCAGGTTGGGCGGATTGGCCAGACTAAATGGGCGGGGTTACGGGTACAGGACAGGGGTGGGCCTTCAAAGAGTCAGTGTAGATCCAATGGGCCGAATGGCCGCCTTCTGCACTGTAAGGATTCAGTGGAAGGTCTATTATTGACTTTGTTCCTTTAACTTGCAGGAAAACATACAGTCACCGAATGGTATAACGATTTACGCAACGATACAGAAGCCTAGCAGCACGTGAAACAGAAGGTACACGAGATGGTCAAAGGGCCCCCAGGCACCCTGAGCAGTGCCCGGCTTGGACCAGAGGCTCTGGGGGAGACAATTGAGGGGAACACTCCCCCACCTCACCCCATAACCCCACCACATTCCCTGACAGTGGTCAAGATCAAATGTGAGAAGATATGTGCGTCTTTGTACATCTAACACAGTTTATCTCAGCTTAACACACTGTCTAAGATCCAGTGCTATGCAGAAAGATTCTTAGAGGTATTATTTAAATTGGCCCAGGCACCCAATCCCACACTGTCTTGCAATGTTCCAGTGTCCATCATTGTGATAATCAGCTGCTGTGTTCAGTGTGGACAGTATCATCTCCACCACATTCACACAACTCCCCGGTTCTGACCGAAAACATGGGAAATGTTCCATCTCCCTGAGAGAGCAACGAAAGACTCCATTGATTGTGTCATTCCTTGGACAGTGCAACGGTCCCTCAGCACTGACCCTCTGATGGTGCAGCACTCCCTCAGTACTGACCCTCTGACAGTGCAGCACTCCCTCAGCACTGACCCTCTGACAGTGCAGCACTCCCTCAGTACTGACCCTCTGACAGTGCAGCACTCCCTTAGTACTGACCCTCTGACAGTGCGGCACTCCCTCAGTACTGACCCTCTCACAGTGCAGCACTCCCTCAGTACTGACCCTCTGACAGTGCAGCACTCCCTCAGCCCTGACCCTCTGACAGTGCAGCACTCCCTCAGTACTGACCCTCTGACAGTGCAGCACTCCCTCAGTACTGACCCTCTGACAGTGCAGCACTCCCTCACTACTGACTCTCTGACAGTGCTGTACTCCCTCAGCCCTGACCCTCTGACAGTGCAGCACTCCCTCAGTACTGACCCTCTGACAGTGCAGCACTCCCTCAGTACTGACCCTCTGACAGTGCAGCACTCCCTCAGTACTGACCCTCTGACAGTGCAGCACTCCCTCACTACTGACTCTCTGACAGTGCTGCACTCCCTCAGTACTGACCCTCTGACAGTGCAGCACTCCCTCAGTACTGACCCTCTGACAGTGCAGCACTCCCTCAGTACTGACCCTCTGACAGTGCAGCACTCCCTCAGTACTGACCCTCTGACAGTGCAGCACTCCCTCAGCCCTGACCCTCTGACAGTGCAGCACTCCCTCAGCCCTGACCCTCTGATAATAGTTACAGACAAATTTGTGAGGTTCCAGTCATTCATCAGAATATTAAGATGTAATTTCAGTCATTTTTCTTATTTGATAATAAATTATTGTACTTTGGTTTGGGAAGAGTTTCAACTCTGATGGTTCAATTGCTTCAGATATCTGTCTCCCTCGCGTACACAGATTTCCTTTGCTGAGGTTCCTGAAGTTCAGTTTCACTCATAGGTCCAGATTACCGCACAATATCATTCTCTCTGGTTTCTATCTGAACTCCTGTTCGAATGATTCCCTTACTCCAGCAGTCCCAATATCTCAAATTCCTCAAATGCTGCTTCATCCCGATATACTGATTCCCAGGAAGCTGCGATCACACTGATTCAGGGCAATGTTTAATTAAACATTCAACACAGCATTGAATACCGGCCACAGTTTAATTGTCCCTAATCACATGTTAAGCTCTAAACGATGTAGCAATGGATTGTAATCACTTTGACAAAGTGATTGTACACTCCATAAAACCCAATATACTTGTTCTATGCATAACATAGTGCAGCACTCCCTCAGTACTGACCCTCTGACAGTGCAGCACTCCCTCAGTACTGACCCTCTGACAGTGCAGCACTCCCTCAGTACTGACCCTCTGACAGTGCAGCACTCCCTCAGTACTGACCCTCTGACAGTGCAGCACTCCCTCAGTACTGACGCTCTGACAGTGCAGCACTCCCTCAGTACTGACCCTCTGACAGTGCAGCACTCCCTCACTACTGACTCTCTGACAGTGCTGCACTCCCTCAGTACTGACCCTCTGACAGTGCAGCACTCCCTCAGTACTGACCCTCTGACAGTGCAGCACTCCCTCAGTACTGACCCTCTGACAGTGCGGCACTCCCTCAGTACTGATCCTCTGACAGTGCGGCACTCCCTCAGTACTGACCCTCTGACAGTGCGGCACTCCCTCAGTACTGACCCTCTGACAGTGCAGCACTCCCTCAGTACTGACCCTCTGACAGTGCAGCACTCTCTCAGTACTGACCCTCTGACAGTGCAGCACTCCCTCAGTACTGACCCTCTGACAGTGCAGCACTCTCTCAGTACTGACCCTCTGACAGTGCAGCACTCCCTCAGTACTGACCCTCTGACAGTGCAGCACTCCCTCAGTGCTGACCCTCTGACAGTGCAGCACTCCCTCAGTACTGACCCTCTGACAGTGCAGCACTCCCCCAGTACCGAACCTCTGACAGTGCAGCACACCCTCATTACTGACCCTCTGACAGTGCAGCACTCCCTCAATATTTACCAAGAAGTGGGAAGTGAAAGATCACTGCCTGTGATAAACAGAAGTTAGAGCTTCTGGCAGAGGCTCTGAGGGACTTCACTGGTGCATTCCATGAGAAGTCAAACCAGCAACATTTAACAAGAAGTGGGAAGCAGAAGATCTGGTGTCAAGAAGTGGTCAGCCCGAAATGCTGCATTAGTGTTTTCTTCCCCCCCTCCTGCTCGAACCAAAAAAAAGGTAAAAGTGAAGGTAAGAGTTTTACCATTTTTTTCAAGTAATTTAGTTGGTGCTGGAAAGGTTGGTCAGTGGGGTTATGTGTTGCACTTGTGAGATGTGAGAGATCCCTGACACTTTCAGTGGCTGAGACGACTATGTCTGCAGGAAGTGCACCCATTTGCAGCTCCTTCCAGGACGTATGGAGAGGTTGGAGCAGTGGTGGGATGCACTCAGGAGCATGAAGGAGGTGGAAAGCGTCATAGATCGGAGCTTTAGCGACATGGTCACACCAAAGACGCAGACAGATAGATGGGTGACCGCCAGAAGGGGCAGGCAGTCAGTGCAGGAATCCCCTGTGGTCATCTCCCTCCCTAACAAGTACACCACTTTGGATACTGTTGGGGGATTTGGGCTATGAGGGGATATCAGCAGCAGCAGAAAAGCAGTGGTACCATCGCTGGCTCTGTTGTTAAGCAGGGAGGGACAAAGAGGACTAGAGCAATAGTTATAGGGGACTCTATAGTTAGGGGTGCAGATAGGCATTTCTGTGGATGTGAAAGAGACTCCAGGATGGTATGTTGCCTCCCTGGTGCCAGGGTCCAGGATGTCTCTGTCTGGACAGGAAGCATTCTGAAGGGAGAGGGTGAACAGCCAGAGTTTGTGGTACATATTGGTACCAACGACATTGGCAGGAAGAGTGATGAGCAGCAGTTTTGGGAGTTAGGTAGAAAGTTAAAAAGCAGGACCCCTAGGGTTGTAATCCTAGGATTACTCCCTGTGCCACGTGCCAGTGAGACTAGGAATGGACAGATAGAGCAGCTCAACACGTGGCTAAACAGCTGGTGTAGGAGTGAGGGTTTCAGATATCTGGACCATTGGGGTCTCTTCCAGGGCAGATGGGGCCTGTACAAGAAGGACAGGTTGCATTTAAACTGAAGGGGCACAAATATTCTGGCCGGGAGGTTTTCTAGTGTCACGTGGGAGGATTTAATCTAGTTTGGCAGAGGGGTGGGACCCAAAGGAAAGATGAAAAAGCTGAAGGAGAATGAGACAGAAGGGCCAGTAAGACTCAGAGAAACAGCAGGCAGGTGGGATTGCGAATTAGAGAGAGTCTGGTGGACTGAAGTGCATTTGTTTCAATGCGGGAAGTCTAACAGTTAAGGCAGATGAACCTAGAGCTTGGATTAGTACTAGGAACTATGATGTTGTTGCCATTACAGAGAGTTGGTTAAGGGAAGGACAGGATTGGCAGTTTAACATTCCAGGGTACAGATGTATCAGGCGTGATAGAGGGGGATGTAAAAGGGATGGGGGAGTTGCACTACTGGTTAAGGAGAATTTCACGGCTGTACTCTGGGAGGACACCTCAGAGAGCTCATACAGTGAGGCGATATGGGTAGAGCTCAGGAATAGGAAAGGTGTAGTCACAATGTTGGGGGTTTACTATCGGCCACCCATCTGCCAGCAGGAGATTGAGGGACAGATATGTAGGCACATTCTGGCATGGTGTAAAAGTAACAGGGTTGTTGTGATGGGAGATTTTAATTCCCCCTATATTGATTGGGACTCATTTAGTTCTCGGGGCATGGATGGGGCAGAGTTTGTAAGGAGAATCCAGGAGGGCTTCCTGACACAGTGTGTAGATAGTCCAACTAGGGAAGGGACCTGGTATTGGGGAATGAGCCTGGCCAGGTGGTTGATGTTTCAGCAGGGGAGCAGTCCGGGAACAGTGACCATAATTCAGTACGCTTTAAGGTACTGATGGATAAAGATAAGTGTAGTAGTTCTCAAGCTAAGGTGCTAAATTGGGGGAAGGCTAATAACAACAATATTAGGCAGGAACTGAAGAATGTAGATTGGGGGCAGATGGTTGAGGGCAAATCAACATCTGGCATGTGGGAGGCTTTCAAGTATAAGTTGATAGGGATTCAGGACCAACACATTCCTATAAGGATGAAGGATGAGTATGGCAAGTTTTGGGAATCTTCGATAACAACAGATATTGTGAGCCTAGTCAAAGAGAAAAAGGAAGGATTTGTCAAAGCTAGGAGGCTGGGAACACACGAAGCAAGTGTGGAATACAAGGAGAGTAGAAACAAACTTAAACAAGGAGTAAGAAGGGCTAAAAGGGATCATGAAAAAGCATTGGCCAGCAGGATTAAGGAAAATCCCAAAGCTTTTTACTTTTTATATAAAGAGCAAGAGGGTAGCCAGGGAGAGGGTTGGCCCACTCAAGGACAAGGGAGGAAATCTATGCGTGGAGCCAGAGGAAATGGGTGAGGTATTAAATGAGTACTTTGCATCAGTTTTCACCAAAGAGAAGGACTTGGTGGATGATGAGTCTGGGAAAGGATGTATAGATAGTTTGAGTCATGTATAGATAGTTTGAGATCAAAAAGCAAGGTATTGGGGTTCTTGAGAAGCATCAAGATAGACAAGTCCCCAGGGCCTGATGGGATATACCCCAGAATACTAAGAGAGGCAAGAGAGGAAATTGCAGGGGCATTGAGAGAAATCCTCACTGGCTACAAGGAAGGTCCCAGAGGATTGGAGAGTAGCCAGTGTTGTTCCTTTGTCTAAGAAGAATAGCGAGAATAATCCAAGTAATTACAGGCCGTTGAACCTTACATCAGTGGTAGGAAAATTATTGGAGAGGATTCTTCGAGACAGGATTTATTCCCACTTGGAAATAAGCACCCCCTGAGCACTGACCTTCTGACAGTGCAGCACCCCCTCAGCACTGACCTTCTGACAGTGCTGTGCTCCCTCAGTTCTTGGGAAGGTAAAGGGGCCAAAGCCAAAATGTTTGACTGATGCCGCACCCAAATATTCCAATTGAAGAAACTGGAACCCGAGCTCAGGGGTCTGGAAGATCTTGGCATTATAAGGTTGATGCAATTTGTGGAGTGACCCTATCTTTCATTGCTTTCCTCAAAGCAGGGAATCAGGCTGCATTTATGGGGATTATAAAGTAATGGTCTACTGGACCTCTAAATCCAACAGGTAGCTGAGGCCCTGAATTGAGGAGTTTAATGCCAAGTGAGCAGGGCCACTCATTCCCTTAACTAAACATGAGACAGACTTATCTTCAACTCAAACTAAATGTGGCAAAAATATATTATAGTCCATACACAGAAGGGTTTATATGAATAAACTCACCTGCCCTTTGAGGCCTCGGCGTATGCTATATTCTAGGGTGGAGTACAATTCCAGGGTAGATTTGAAACCAGACTACACCCTGATAATTTTTCTATTTTGGCATAAATGTGAGCAAATGATACTTCTTTCCAGGAATGATCCCACTGACAAAGTAAGGACCTTTTATGGTGAAACAAACTATTTAACAACATGGTTTAAATAGAACTCTAACAAATAAAGCAACTTTAACAATTGAACATTTAAAAATGAAAAGGAAACAACTTTAATTCATAACTTATCATTGTTTCAGTTCCAAGGAAGCAACAGTCATTTTACAGACTTAAAATACCTCTTTAAATGTGGGCAGCCATAAATGTACTTGCAATAAGGAATGTAGACCATGTTATGAAGCTGAGCTTTTGAAGTGTGGCCCCTTTAAAAGCTGGTTTTGTGGCAGTGCTTAGAGGTTTAAAATGTAGGTCTGTACAGGGTATACAGATTGCAACATTTACAGCAAAGACCAAGCATCAGGATTGCCTTGGTAACAGGCTTTGCAGGCTTTTGAATTCAGCCTATAAAGAAGACACTCACCTCCTAGGGAGCGATCAATTTTGAATTCGTTGTTACTGACAACATCAGACCAATTGGCTGGCGGATAGGAGACAGAGGGTGGTGGTTGATGGTAAGTATTCGTCATGGAGTTCAGTTATGAGTGGTGTGCCTCAGGGATCTGTTTTGGGGCCACTGCTGTTTGTAATTTTTATAAATGATCTGGATGAGGGTATAGTTGGGTGGATTAGTAAATTTGCTGATGACACCAAAGTCGGAGGTGTGGTAGATAGTGAGGAAGGGTGTCTTAGTTTACAGGGGGACTTGGACAAGTTGCAGAGCTGGGCCGAGAGGTGGCGGATGGAGTTTAATGTGGAAAAGTGTGAGGTAATTCACTTTGGCAGGAATAACAGATGTGTAGAGTAATGGGCTAACGGTAGGACTCTGAATAGTGTTGATGAACAGAGGGATCTAGGTGTATGTGTACATAGATCCCTGAAAGTTGGGAATCAAGTAGATAGGGTTGTTAGGAAGGCATACGGTGTCTTGGCGTTTATTGGTAGGGGGATTGAATTTAGGAGCCGCAGCGTCATGTTGCAACTGTACAAAACTCTGGTGCGTCCGCACTTGGAGTATTGTGTGCAGTTCTGGTCCCCACGTTATAGGAAGGATGTGGAGGCATTGGAGATGGTGCAGAGGATGTTTACCAGGATGTTGCCTGGTATGGAGGGGAGGTCCTATGAGGAGAGACTGAGGGATTTGAGGTTGTTTTCGTTAGAAAGAAGGCGGCTCAGAGGGGACCTTATTGAAACATATAAGATGATTAGAGGTTTAGATAGGGTGGACAGTGATAGCCTTTTTCCTCGGATGGAGAAAGCTAGCACGAGGGGGCATAGCTTTAAATTATGGGGTGGTAGTTATAGGATGGATGTCGGGGTAGGTTCTTTACCCAGAGGGTGGTGAGGAATTGGAATGCCCTGCCTGCTGCAGTTGTAAATGCGCCTAGTTTGGGGGCGTTTAAGAGATCCGTGGATAGGTTTATGGATGGAAAGGGTTTGGTTTAGGTTAGAGGGTCATTGCTTTTTAATTGGTCGGCGCAACATTGTGGGCCGAAGGGCCTGTTCTGCGCTGTAATGTTCTATGTTCTATGTTCTAATCCTGTTGTAGAAACATTGATAGGTCATCAGTAATAAAACTAGGAGATCAACTGCCTACCTGCAGTTCAATGGAAAAGCTGCCACCTCTAAAGCCCAGAGAGGGAAAGAGCAGCTCTCTCCAGTTTTAAATATCTCTTCAGAGAATTCACCATCTGTCTAATGAAGGCTACCAAATCAGGAAGAGCGTACAGGCAGCGGAATCATCAGAAGAACTCCAAAAGTTTTCCAAAGCCAAAAAACCTGTTTTTTTTTAGTGACTGAATTTTCTTGTTACATTCTCTTTTTTTTGTTAATGAACGGATGTTGTATTTATTTGAACAGCATTCCAGTAAAATCTGATTTTTTTTTGTCAGTGTGTTACTTGTTACAAGGAGTGTTCATCATCAGAAAGCTTCCGAGTGTAAACTTAGTTAAAGTTCCCGGTTAATTCAATAAATTAGTTGTTCCCTTGAAGTGATGTCAGGTATTTGTTAGTTAATCTCTACTTACTGAAGGACATTTTGCACCTTCCCACACACGTTTAACAGATGCCGAAGCGAGGTATTTCTCTTTGGGGGACTTGGCGTGGCTTCTCAGAACGAGGATCAACCTCTGTTGTTACAACAGCCGAGAAGCTTTCAGGGTGAAGATTAATTTCAGAGCAGACTGCAGAAGCTTCTGTCTTCAAATAGTCGCCAGCTAGAAATGTAACTCTAAACGCTTTCTGCAAAAGTTTTTTTCAAAAAAAAACATCTTCACATGAACCTATCAATTACTCTAATTAAACTTAAAGGGAAACTTAAAGAAATAAAACTCTGTTAATCTTGCCGAACCACCTGCAAGATTGAAATCAGCAATTATCCTGCTGCCCCAGACTCTGAGCTTTATTCCCACCAAACATACTGACTGCTTATACCATAAAGCATAAACATTCCCCTTAAACACAGAAATATCCATATCAGTTGAACTACTATCATCACACCTCCCCCTTAAAAAATGATCCAACAATATGAAAAGATAGCTTCATTTTTCCAAAGCCTCTAGTTTTTCACATTAGCATTCTTAGATATATAATAATCTAAACATGCAAATTTATAGTACAGTCCAGTTAAGTATTTTATTTCCAATGTTGAATGTTCTATCCTTCATACATATCTTGACTGTGATAAAGCATCTGCAATCATGTTCACTCTTCCTGCCACATACATAATCTTCAAATTAACTGGCTGGAATAATAAGATCCATCTAAAAAGTCTTGCATTTTTATCTTTAATCTTCTCCACAAACTTTAATGGATTATGGTCAAGTGTAAACAATTGTCTCTCATGAATCGCTGGCAACATAAATGTTGCAATGCCAATACCAAACTCAATGTCTCCCCGATGGTCAAATATTTATTTTAATGAGTATTTAGTTTTTTTAGAAAAATAACCAACAGATCTTTCTATCCTTTTGTCGTCTTATAACAAACAGCACCACTCACAGCAGTGACCACCTTAAATTGCTTCACATAATTCGATATTGTTGGAAAATTAGTGTTTGTAAAATTATAACAATTGTAAAATGCTAATAGTTGTAAACTTGCACGGTCTGTTTTTTTTTAATGGATGATGTATGTGCATATCCAGTACGCAGACAGAAATACTGTATTGAGAGGCCAGGCAGTAGTGTTGCCAAGACAACAGGCTGTTTTTGAAGTTTGCCCAATCGATTTAAACTAGGTATTTGGTAACCTGTAAACCAATCCTGTCGTGTGATGTTGCTATGTCATAGAATCATAGAACTCTAGAATCAGGGTAGAACCCTAGAACCACCCCCCCCCCCACCCCCAGAGTCTGGGTAGAACCTAGAACCCCCCCCCCCAGAGTCAGGGGGTATAAGAGACGGGAGGTGGACCAGTGGCAAACTGGAGAAGGAGAGCACACTGCCACTCTGCACTTGGGGTCAATAGCAGAGGGAGGGAGGGAGGACAGTGATCAGGACTGACCATCAGAGTCAGAGTGGGGGGGAGCTGCCAGGTAGTTGGAGGGATGGGGGGGATAGTGTGGGAAGATCAAGTCTGCTGGGCAAAGTGTGGCCCCAGAGGCGGGGGGGGGAGGGGCAGGGTCAGGGATGGTCCAGAGATATCCAGAAGACCGGTGACCAAGGAGTGGGGGGTGGTTTGAAGGGCCAGCAATGCGGGGTCGCTGGCTGACTAGCGATCGGCAGTGCAGGGTTACTGTGCATGCATCCATCTCCACTCTGACAAATCGCCACATGCACATTGATCTGCTCAGCGCAATGCTGCTGGTCTCTCCAGCAGTGATAGATCCCTTCTCCTGATTTTCAGCGGGAATTTCTCTGAGGCACTCTGTGTGTGGGATTCATTTTGAAAATCCCTTCGGAGTTATTCCCGCTTTTACGTGAATTCGGCACTCAGAATTTTTTTGGGGGAGAATGCCTGTGTTTTTTCAGTCAGTGGAGCACCCACCCAGGAATACCCTACAGTAACAACCAGTAATCTCAGCATTTCGCTTTTTGTTGACAGTATTGGGAATTCCTCAGTAACTTTCATTTTCATATTTCGTGGGGTCACCTCTAATCGTATAGCCTTGGAATGTGACTTGGGTTTTTATAAATTCACTTTGAGCCAAATTTACCACCCAGCCCACGTCTTGTCAAATAAACAATTCCTTTAAATGTTTGAAATGCCTCTACTACGTCTGAATGAATACCACCAGATAGTCAATGTACACAGCATAATCACTTCTCCCAGAAATGACTGTATCGGTTAGCCTTCGAAATGTTCCTGGCACATTTTTCATTCTTAGGGCCATGACTTTAAACTGGTACAAATCATTTGGCGTCAAAAAAGCCAAAGCTTCTTCCGCCTGTTCTGGACTATCCTTAATAGTCCAGGCCATATAAAGTGTTTTTTATATTTTTGCTTGAATTTACCTTATGCCTAAATGACCTCTGTGATAATACTGTACCTTTAAAAAAATGTATTCATATCATGTTTCTTGTGAGGGGTATGTTTAAAATTCAGTTCTGTTTTACACCTTGTTGATTTGTCTACATGAGGCATGAGGAATCTATGTCTATAAGAGGAGCATTGCTTGAATCAAAACAATAGAGATAGTTAGCAGTAAAGAATTGTATCTGGAAATGTTTAAGTATTTCAATTGGCAACAATAAAGGTAATTCATTTGTTATAGTTAAGCTGTATTGTTAAATGAAGTTGTTTTGATAAAAGCTTCCTAGTGTATTAATAAAAATACACTGAGAGTGAAACACTTTCCCTCACACTAATACCAAAATAGAAAAACTGTTGGTGGCTTGTTGGGCTTCATAACATAATTTGCAGTTTCTCACTGGTACCCTAACACCTCCTACTGGAATCTCATGCACTAACCACAAAACCTACTTTCTATAACCCACTGGTAATACGATGTGGTGAACCTTTGCCCATTTTTCATCCACATGATTATGTATCGGTCTCCACTTCCTCATTAAGACATACAATAATGTTCCAGTATACACTCAGATTCTTCTTCTGTGTATGTTTTCTCTGCATCTTCCTGTTGTAATGCTGGCAACTTTCCTGAACTAAAGATATTTATTTCATCTTGCATCTTCTTGTTCTTTATCAGCCATCTCGTCAAAATTGCTTCTGATAACTGAACCTCAGCCTTTTTATTTCAACTCTTTGATTTCTCCACCTCCCGGCTCAACCTGTGGCTTTGTGATCTTGTTCCCACACAATTGGGAAAAAATACCAGGCTAAGTTTCCTGCAACACCTCAGTTATTTAATTTTCCACTGGCTTTTCAACCACAGCAGGCATCACTTCCCCCTGTAATCGAGCTATATTGTTACCCAGGATAAACTGCATTTTTGAAAATATAATTTCTCTATTACTCCTACCATCACTTCACCACTTTTTCGCCAACCTTACTTTAAAGAATGGAATGCTATTCCCTTTGCCACTAATTCCACATATTGCCCCCTTTTCCGGCAATATTCCTTTTGAACTACATATTTCCTCATCTCGCTCCATTAAAGATTGACCTGTTCCTGATCTTAACTTCATCCTCCTGATATACACGTGGAAACCTTACCCACACAAGCAAAATCTTTAAAAGGTTGTGGTACTTGTTTATCAACGCCTCCCTGACCAGATCGTTCATACTTTTGCACCTCTTCAACTTAATCATTTCTTCCTTTGCCACTTTAACAAACCCCAATCCTGTTTTACCACATCTTTCTTCCCAATGCTTTTCTTGAACCACCAATACTGTGACTTTATACCAACTTTATTACAATGAAAACATTTAGGTCTTATTACTCTTCCACCCCCGTACATTTCCTTTCAAACATGAGGCAAACTCCCCACCCCCACCCCCTCCCCCCTCTCCCCCACTCTCCCCCACCCACCCTCCCCCTCCCCCCTACTCCCTCTCCCCCTCCCACTTCCTCTCCCCCCTCCCTCCCACCCACCCCCTACCCCCTCCCACCCACCCCCTCTCCCCCCCCCCACACCCCTCCCTCCCCCTCCTCCCCACTCCCTCTCCCCCTCCCTCTCTCCCATTTCCCCCCTCCCCCCTCCCTCACACCACTTCCCTCCCTCCCCCCTCCATCTCTCCCCCTCCCCCTCCCTCTCCCCTCCCTCTCCTCCCCTCTCCCCCCTCCCCCCACCTTCAGCCCCCTCCCCCTCCCTCTCCTCCCCTCTCCCCTCTCTCTCCCCCCTCCCTCCCACCCACCTCCCCCCCACCCCTCTCTCCCCATCCTCTCTCCCCTCCCTCTCCCCCCTCCCCTCTCCCCCACCCCCTCTCCCCCTCCCCCACCCTCTCTCCCCCCACCCCCTCCCCCTCCATTCCCTCTCCCCCTCCCCCTTTCTCCCCCCTCCCCCTCCCTCCTCCCTCCCACCCTCCCCCTCCCCCCAACCCCTCGCCCCCACTCCTTCTCCCCCCCCACCACCTCCCCCCTCTCCCCCCTCCCCCTCCCCCTCTCACCCTCTCCCTCCTCCCTCTCCCCCCTCTCTACTCCCTCCCACCCACCCCCCCACCCACCCCCTCCCCCCACCCCCTCTCTCCCCATCCCCCCTCCCCCTCCCTCTCCCCCCATCCTCTCTCCCCCCACCCCCCTCCCACCCACCCATCCCCTCCCCCTCCATTCCCTCTCCCCCCTCCCCCTCTCTCCCCCTCCCCCTCTCTCCCCCTCCCCCTCCCCCCTCCCCCTTTCTCCCCCTTCCCCCTCCCCTCCCTCTCCCCCCTCCCCCTCCCCCCTCCCCCCACTCCCTCTCCCCACCCGCTCGCCCCCCACCACCTCCCCTCTCTCCCCCCTCCCCCTCTCACCCTCTTCCCCCTCTCCCACCCCCTGCCCTCCCATTCCCTCCCCCCCTCCCCCTCTCACCCGCCCCCTCCCCTCCCCTCCCACTCCCTTCCGCCCTCCCGCCCCCCCACCATCCCCTCCCCCCACTTCCTCTCCCCCCCACCCACCCCATCCCGCCCACTCCGTCTTCCTCCAATCCCGCCCCCCACTCCCTCTCCCCCCCCCACTCCCTCCACCCCCTCCCCCACTCCCACCCCCTCCCAGCCGGGCTGCCCCCATCCCTCCCCACTCAGATGGCCGTGTTTACTCGCCTCCCTTCCTCCCCCCTAATCCCAATTGCAGATTGGCAGTGGTACCCCCTACCGCCATTCTACCCGAGGGCACTTGGGAATCAACCACGTTGCTGTGGCTCTGGGCCAGGTAAGGACAGCAGATTTCTTTCCACAAAGGACATTAATGACCCAGATGGATTTTTCCGACAATTGACCAGGGTTTCATGGTCATCAGTAGATTCTTAATTCCAAATTTTTTCATTGAATTCAAATTCCACCATCTGCTGTGGCGGGATTCGAACCCCAGGACATTAGCTGAGTTTCTGGATTAATACCACCAGGCCATCCCCTCCCCATTGTCTTTAAATGGGTCAAAGGGTGGTGAATCTCTGGAATTCTGTGCCTGTTGAAGTGGTGGAGGCTGCCTCGCTCAATATATTTAAGACGCAGATTGATAGGTTTTTGATAGACAGGGGGATTAAGGGTTATGGGTAGGCCCAGCAGACAGGCCTTGGTTTGTTGTAAAGCGCAGACACGACCTTTCCTTTCTTTTAATCAAGCAGAGTTGCATCGGAAGGCTGGGCAAAGGTTTTACACCTCCCTATCCCCGTAACCCCCTCCGGCCCTCCCTATCCCCGTAACCCCCTCCGGCCCTCCCTATCCCCGTAACCCCCTCCGGCCCTCCCTATCCCCGTAATCCCCTCCGGCCCTCCCTATCCCCGTAATCCCCTCCGGCCCTCCCTATCCCCGTAACCCCCTCTGGCCCTCCCTATCCCCGTAACCCCCTCCGGCCCTCCCTATCCCCGTAACCCCCTCCGGCCCTCCCTTTCCCCGTAACCCCCTCCGGCCCTCCCTATCCCCGTAATCCCCTCCGGCCCTCCCTATCCCCGTAATCCCCTCCGGCCCTCCCTATCCCCGTAACCCCCTCCGGCCCTCCCTATCCCCGTAATCCCCTCCGGCCCTCCCTATCCCCGTAATCCCCTCCGGCCCTCCCTATCCCCGTAACCCCCTCCGGCCCTCCCTATCCCCGTAATTCCCTCCGGCCCTCCCTATCCCGGTAACCCCCTGCGGCCCTCCCTAAACCTGTAACCCCCTCCCGCCCTCCCTATCCCCGTAATCCCCTCCGGCCCTCCCTATCCTCGTAACCCCCTCCAGCCTCCCCATCCCTGTAACCCCCTCCAGCCCTCCCTATCCCCGTAACCCCCTCTCTGTAAACCCCTCCGGCCCTCCCTATCCTTGTAATCTCCTCCAGTTCCTACAACCCTCCCTATTTCTGTAACCTCCTCCAGTCGCTACAATCTCTGCAGTCACATGTCAGCCAGACCAGGTAAGGACGGCAGATTTCCTTCCCTAAAGGACATTAGTGAACCAGATGGGTTTTTTCGACAAGCGACAATGGTTTCATGGACATTAGTAGATTCTTAATTCCAGATATTTTTATTGAACCGTCTGCCCTGGCAGGATTTGAACCAGGGTCCCCAGGCTGAGTTTCTGGATTAATAGTCTGGTGATAATACTCCTAGGCCAGATCACAACCAAGAGTTCAAAAAAGCAACTTGAATAGGGACACTTTGCGGTTCTGTGTAGAGAGCTGAGATGTCAGACTGAAGAGGAAATTTATTTCAGATGTTTTTTTTACCATGTTTGGTCTCAGCTGTGACTAAACTTTGCCTTCCTGTTGTATCAATCGATCTCTGGTGAAATAACCCAGATTGAGCCCACGCACACTTTCCAGCCTGAGAAAGATAGCAAAATCGTCACATCTTTCAGCGTCCGGTAGCTGATGCAAGCTGGGCCATCAGCCTTTCTCCACCATTTCACACCTCGGGTTAGAAACAGACAGATAGCTGAACGCACTAAATCTCTTCACTGAAAAGACTCAAGTCACTGCAGCCACTGTTACCCAGACAGATAAAACTCTGCTTGCTCCCAATCAGGGCCCAAATAGAGAGGGAGTGAGAGACAAAGAGAGAGGAGAGGTTGTGAAAGAGAACCAGGGAGTGAGAGAGATCAAGAGAGAGAGAGAGAGAGAGGGAAACAGAGATAGAGAGACAAAGGGAGAGAGAGGGAGAGAGTGACGGACAGAGAAGGTGGTTGTGGTTGAGCTGAGAGAAGGACTAACAGACACACACACATATCCACAGAGGGAGAGAGAGACACTGAGGAACATAGAGAGGGAGACACACACACACACACATTCACAGAGAGAGAGAGAGACACTGAGGAACATACAGAGGGAGACACACACACACACATTCACAGAGAGAGAGAGAGACACTGAGGAACATAGAGAGGGAGACGCACACACACACATTCACAGAGAGAGAGAGAGACACTGAGGAACATAGAGAGGGAGATGCACACACACACAGACTGAAGGAAAGACACTGAGAGAAAGAGTAAGAGAGAGAGAGAGACGCAGAGAGAGACATAAACACATACACAGGGAGAGAGACAGAGAAAGACACAAACACAAAGAGAGAGGCATACACACAAACACAGAGAGAGAGAAAGGCACAGAAAGAGATAGAGAAAGAGAGAAAGATACACACATACACCGTGCACACACACACACACACACACACACACACATAGGCAGAGAGAGAGATGAAGATACAAAGGAAGAATGGGACAGGCAAAGTTGTTGTCTTTATCATTACAATTCTAAGAGAGAAGGATAGAGACAGCGAGATAAGGAAAGAAATGGAGGGATTCGGAAAGAAAAGGAGACAGAGACAAATACACAGATGTGTAGTGAGACTATGGTGCACATAAAGGGGTTAATGACAGACTGAGGACAGTCTCACTCACACACTGAGCTCTGGCCTGTGTAATGCTAGGTTGAGCTGGGTGTAAATGCAAGCTTGGATTCAGCTGCAAGCTTGGAACTTCACTGCATCCACGTATGTCGTTTGGGGCAAATAATAAATACTTACTGTTCAACTACCTAAAACTACAAATACTTTAATAAAACTTAACAAACCATGCCCAACACCTCGCACCATGGTGCAGACAGGGCAAGAGATAGACAGAAAGACAAAAGAGGCAGAAGGAGAGAGCGAGAGAGGAGGGAGACAGAAAGCGGAGGAGCTGGACAGAGGCAAGACAGATAGAGAGAGGGAAATGTAGAGAGAGAGAGAGAGAGAGAGACAAAGAGAGAGAGAGAGAGAGACAAAGAGAGAGATGGAGAAAGACAGAGACAGGAGAGTGATGGAGGGAGGCAGAGAGGGGGAAGAGTGTGTGTGTGTGTGTGTGTGAGAGAGAGGGTGGTAGGAAGGGAAAGATGGAGAGAGACAAACTGAGGGAAGGAGAAGGGGGGTGGGGGGCAGCTGAATTCTGAGAATAAAAGTCATAGTTCCAAGTGAGCAGCCCATGAAGTGTGTGTATTCAAGCCCACACTCCTGTTTACACACTAATGTTCCATTCTTCTGTGA
>NW_027650520.1:35000-71357 GCF_965287045.1 Carcharhinus amblyrhynchos | reverse complement strand
GTGCAGATGGAGGCCATTCAGCACCCACTCTCCAAAAAAAGCATCCTACCGAGGCTGATACAGCCATCGCTGGCCGAGCCCGGTATTTACCCCCCCATCCCTAATTCCCCCCTTGAGAAGGTGGTGGGTGAGCTGCCATCTTGAACCCACTGCAGTCCCCGTGTGGTGTAGGTACACCCACAGTGCTGTTAGGGAGGGAGTTCCAGGATTGTGATTGGACATCAGTCAGTCCCTGTGTGTGGTGTAGGTACACCCACAGTGCTGTTAGGGAGGGAGTTCCAGGATTGTGATTGGACATCAGTCAGTCCCTGTGTTGTGGTGTAGGTACACCCACAGTGCTGTTAGGGAGGGAGTTCCAGGGTTGTGATTGGACATCAGTCAGTCCCCGTGTGTGGTGTAGGTACACCCACAGTGCTCCAGCCACAGTGAAGGAACGGCCAATATATTTCCAAGTCGGAATATCGAGTGGCTCGGAGGGGAAGCTTGCAAGTGACGCCTGGACAATGGTTGATATACAGGAGCTACAGGGATTTTCATCGGGTAGTGGAAACTAAGAAGTATTAATGGGGACAGTGTAGAGGGAGCTTTACTCTGTATCTAACCCCGTGCTGTACCTGTCCTGGGAGTGTTTGATGGGGGGACAGTGTAGAGGGAGCTTTACTCTGTATCTAACCCCGTGCTGTACCTGTCCTGGGAGTGTTTGATGGGGGGACAGTGTAGAGGGAGCTTTACTCTGTATCTAACCCCGTGCTGTCCCTGTCCTGGGAGTGTTTGATGGGGGACAGTGTAGAGAGAGCTTTACTCTGTATCTAACCCCGTGCTGTACCTGTCCTGGAGTGTTTGATGGGGGACAGTGTAGAGGGAGCTTTACTCTGTATCTAACCCCGTGCTGTACCTGTCCTGGGAGTGTTTGATGGGGGGACAGTGTAGAGGGAGCTTTACTCTGTATCTAACCCCGTGCTGTACCTGTCCTGGGAGTGTTTGATGGGGGGACAGTGTAGAGGGAGCTTTACTCTGTATCTAACCCCGTGCTGTACCTGTCCTGGGAGTGTTTGATGGGGGGGACAGTGTAGAAGGAGCTTTACTCTGTATCTAACCCTGTGCTGTCCCTGTCCTGGGAGTGTTTGATGGGGGGGACAGTGTAGAAGGAGCTTTACTCTGTATCTAACCCTGTGCTGTCCCTGTCCTGGGAGTGTTTGATGGGGGACAGTGTAGAGGGAGCTTTACTCTGTATCTAACCTCATGCTGTTCCTGTCCTGGGAGTGTTTGATGGGGACAGTGTAGAGGGAGCTTTACTCTGTATCTAACCCCGTGCTGTACCTGTCCTGGGAGTGTTTGATGGGGACAGTGTAGAGGGAGCTTTACTCTGTATCTAACCCCGTGCTGTACCTGTCCTGGGAGTGTTTGATGGGGACGGTGTAGAGGGAGCTTTACTCTGTATCTAACCCCGTGCTGTACCTGTCCTGGGAGTGTTTGATGGGGGGACAGTGTAGAGGGAGCTTTACTCTGTATCTAACCCCGTGCTGTACCTGTCCTGGGAGTGTTTGATGGGGGGACAGTGTAGAGGGAGCTTTACTCTGTATCTAACCCCGTGCTGTACCTGTCCTGGGAGTGTTTGATGGGGGGACAGTGTAGAGGGAGCTTTACTCTGTATCTAACCCCGTGCTGTACCCGTCCTGGGAGTGTTTGATGGGGGGACAGTGTAGAGGGAGCTTTACTCTGTATCTAACCCCGTGCTGTCCCTGTCCTGGGAGTGTTTGATGGAGGGACAGTGTAGAGGGAGCTTTACTCTGTATCTAACCCCGTGCTGTACCTGTCCTGGGAGTGTTTGATGGGGGGACAGTGTAGAGGGAGCTTTACTCTGTATCTAATGCGTGCTTTGGGAGTGTTTGATGGGGAACTGTGCAGAGATCAGAGTGTTTGTTGTGTTAACAGGAGAATCTTACAAGCTGACCCTCCCCTTCCATCTGAGATCAGTCCAGCCGGGCGGGATCTGATTCAGAAATTCCTTATCAAGGACCCAAAGAAGAGGATCGGATCAGGACCCAAGGGAGCGTTGGAAATTAAACGCCATCCCTTCTTCCGGGTAAGGCTTTTGTCTCTCGCCGGCCTCTGACCCCTGACCCCATCCTGTTTCTGATTAACATAACACCTCAGGGGGCTGGGGGACGGAGGTGAGAGGGGGGCACGGAGTTCGGGTTAGAGGATGGGGGCCATTGAGATTACCTCGGAATTAGGAGCAGAATTAGGCCGTTCGGGCCATCAGGTCCACTCCGCCATGTCTGATGGTTTTCTCATCCCCATTCTCCCGCCTTTTCCCCATAACCCCTGATCCACTTATTGATCCAGTACCTATCTATCTCTGTCTCCAACACACTCAGTGACCCGGCCTTCTCTGTGGCAACGAATCCCACAGATTCACCCCGCCTCTGGCTGAAGAAATTCCTCCTCATCTCCGTTCTAAAGGGCTGTTTACTCTGAGGCTGTGCCCTCGGATCCCAGTCTCTCCGACTAATGGAGACGTCTTCCCCACGTTCAGGCCTTTCAGTATCCTGTAAGTTTCAGTAAGATTCCCCCCCCAACTCATCCTCCTAAACTCCAATCAGATCATGGCTGATCTCTCTCTGGTCTCAAATCCACCTGGTCCCTATCTCCCTTTAACCCATTTTTTAATCAGGAATATATCCATCTCCTTCTCGAAGCCATCTAATGATTCAGACTCCACTATACTATGGGGCAGCGAGTTCCACAAATTCACTCCTCCTCATTTCAGTTTTAAATCTACCGCCTCTTGTCCTATACTCTGTGACCTCTCGTTCTAGATTGCCCCACAAGGGAGGGAAACGTTTGGTCTACGTTTACTCTATCAGCCCCTTTTATATCCCTCGATCCGATCCCCTCTCATCCTTCTGAACTCCAGCGTGTACAAGCCCAAACTCTCCAACTTCTCCTCATTGATTGGTGGGGAGAGGATAAGTCTCCAAAGGCTGGGGCCTACACAGGAGAGGTCTGCATTTCTCTAGCGTCTCCTGCCACCTCCCAACAGCTGCACAGTCAATGAGATGTTGTTTTTCCAGAATGTTGGAAACGCAGCAGGCAATTTTTGCACAGCAAGATCCCACAGAAATCAATGATCCACGTGGGTCATTTCTTCATGATGTTGGTCAAGGGATAAAGAGGAAACCACGCCTCCCCCACCCTCTCGCTCCACAAGCCCATCTCCCCACTCCTTCCAATCCATCCCCACCACAGTTCTTCCTCTGTCACACAAACCAGCCTCCCATCCATTGACTCTGTCTACACTTCCCGCTGCCTCGGGAAAAGCAGCCGGCATAATCAAGGACCCCACACACCCCGGACATTCTCTCTTCCATCTTCTTCCATCGGGAAAAAGATACAAAAGCCTGAGGTCCCGTACCGACCGACTCAAGAACAGCTTCTTCCCTGCTGCTGTCAGACTTTTGAATGGACCTACTCTGCTAAGTTGATCTTTCTCTACACCCTCGCTGTGACTATAACACTACATTCTGCACTGTCTCCTTTCCTTCTCTCCGATATACTCCATGGGGGGGACACAGTGGTTAGCACTGCTGCCTCACAGCGCCAGGGACCCGGGTTTGATTCCCAGCTTTGGGTCACTGTCCGTATGGAGTTTGCACCTTCTCCCTGTGTCTGCATGGGTTTCTTCCATGTGCTCCAGTTTCCTCCCACAGTCCAAAAGATGTGCTGGTTAGGGTACATTGGCCGTGGTAAATTCTCTGGCACCCACACGGGTGCTGGAGTGTGGCGACTAGGTGATTTTCACAGTAACTTCATTGCAGTGTTAATGTAAGAGTTTCTTGTGACGCTGATAAGTAATCTTTTAAAATTCTTGCAGGGAATCAACTGGGAGGACCTGGTGGCCAAGAAGATTCCAGCACCCTTCAAACCCATCATCCGGAACGAGATGGATGTGGGAAACTTTGCTGAGGAATTTACTGAGATGGATCCCACCTATTCACCGGCCAGTCTGCCTCACAGCGGAGACAGGATATTCAAGGTCTGTCTGAGTTCCCCTGCACCGCCCCCCCCCACCAACCCGAAACCAGGGAGAAACAGGAGCAGGAGCCGGTCATCCAGCCCCTCAAATATGTTCCACATTCACTATGAATGACCTGATGATTTTAATTTGATTTATTATTGTCACGTGTATTAGGATACAGTGAAAAGTGTTGTTTCTTGTGCACCATTACAGACAAAGCATACCGTTCATAGAGAAGGAAAGGAGAGGGTGCAGAATGTAGTGTTACAGTCACAGCGAGGGTGTAGAGAAAGATCAACTTAATGTGAGGTAGGTCCATTCAAAAGTCTGACAGCAGCAGGGAAGAAGCTGTTCTTGAGTCGGTCGGTACGGGACCTCAGACTTTTGTCACTCTTTCCCAACAGAAGAAGGTGGAAGAGAGAATGTCCGGGGTGTGTGGGGTCCTTAATTATACTGGCTGCTTTTCCCCGAGGCAGCGGGAAGTGTAGACAGAGTCAGTGGATGGGAGGCTGGTTTGCATGATGGATTGGGCTACATTCACAACCCCACAACTGTTCCTTGTGGTCTTGGGCAGAGCAGGAGCCCATATCAGGACTGATACATCTGGAAAGGATGTTTTCTATGGTGCATCTGCAGAAGTTGGTACACTGAGGGAGAATTTAATACCTAACCAGCATGTCTTTCAGACTGTGGGGGGAAATCAGTGCCTGGAGGAAACCCACGCAGACACGGGGAGAATGTGCAGACTCCACACAGGCAGTGACCCAAGCCGGGAATCAAACCCAGGTCCCTGGTGCTGTGAGGCAATGGCATACTCTCTCTCTCTCTACATTTAAATTTTTTTATTCAACCGTGGGCCATGGGTGTCCCTGGCTGGGCCAGCATTTATTGCCCATCCCTAGTTGCCCCTTGGAGGGCAGTTGAGAGTCACCCACATTGCTGTGTCTCTGGAGTCACATGTAGGCCAGACCGGGGTAAGGACGGCAGATTTCCTTCCCTAAAGGGAACCAGATGGGTTTTTCCCACAATGGATCATCAGTAGATTCTTAATCCCAGATATTTTTTATTGAATTTAAATTCCACCATCTGCTGTGGCGGGATTCAACATTAGCTGGGTTTCTGGGTTAATAGTCCAGTGATAATACCACAAGGCCATCGCCTGCCCACAATAATGATAGGTGGGACAGGCCCCAGGAGCTAAATGGCCGTGCCTCAGGAGGGAGGGAAGGCTGCATGGAGAACTCTCTCTCACTCTGCGTTGCCCTCCCTGCAGGGTTACTCGTTCATTGCCCCCTCCGTTCTGTTTGATCACAATGCGGTGATGTCTGAAAACCTGGAGCTACACCTGAACGATGCTGTAGATGGCCCGGATAGCATGGCTGTCGCTCGGAGCGCCATGACCAAGGTAGGGATTGGCTTCTCTTTCCCCCTCCCCCACTCTCGCCCTCTGGGATCAGAAAGTATCCTGCTTTCAGGAAGTAGGCCGGGAATCCAGGATGGCTGCACCTCAGGATTGATCTTTGACCCCGCTCTCTTGACCCTTACTGCCAGGATGTTGGGCCAATTGGCAGCCAGGCATCCCCAAAGCGGGCACAGGGCCCAAACCAGGAGAGGACTAAGGGGCACGCGGAGGTGAAAACTGCGGCAGGGTCCATTCTCTCCTCACTCTCCGGGGCTGATTCCTTCTGTTCCTTCCGGCATTCAGGACTCGCCGTTCTTTCAACACTACGAGCTGGACATGAAGCAGCCCCCACTGGGAGTGGGAAGCTTCTCCGTCTGTAGGAAGTGCCGGAATAAGCAGAGTGGCCAGGAGTACGCCGTCAAGATCCTCAGCAAAAGGTAAGGAGCCTGGAAACTTCTCCTGCCTTGCTGTCCAAATCTCTCTGCCAACTACTCAATAAAACCCTCCCTATCTCTGTAACTTCCTACAACCCTCCGAGATCTCTGCGCTCCTCCAATTCCAGCCTCTCGAGCATCCCCCGATTCCCATCACTCCGCCATTGGCAGCCGTGCCCCCAGCTGCCTGGGGAGCCTAAGCTCTGGAATTCCCTCCCTAAACCCGTCCACCCCTCTGTTTGTCTTTCTCTCTCTCTCTGCGCTTCTCTCTCTTTCTCTCCCCCATGTTTTTCTCTCTCTCTCTCTCCGTCCTTCCCTCTCTCTCTGGCTCTCTCCCCATCTCTTTCTGAGTCTGTCTCTCCCTGTGTCTCTGTCTCCCTCTCCCCCCGACTCTCTCTTTCTCTCTCCCGACTCTCTCTCTCCCTGTCTCTCCCCATCTCTCTGTGTCTCCGCCTCCCTCCTTCCCTCCCTCTCTGCCTCCCTCCTTCCCCTCTCTCTGTCCCTCTCTCTCTCTCTTTTTCACTAACTTCATTGCAGTGTTAATGTAAGCCCACTTGTGACTTATCAATAAACTTTAAAGTTTACTTTTATCCTCTCCTTTCAGACAGTTGTTAAAAGCAGGCTGTCTGACCCTTTGCTGGCTGTAACTCAGTGTTCCAGAGTGTGGCTCTGGGTCACTGTCTCTGCTCCTACCAGGTGGGGTTTGGCTCTTGTAATATTTTATAGGCACTATATAAATGTTTTATACACAGGGAATATTAACCTCAGTACTGAGATGAGAGGGAACCTGTCAGTAAGGAACTGAATGTTGTCCAATGTTCGGCCTTTGTCTTTTGGCATTTTGCTGGGTCCCACAGTCTTTCCCCCCACCCCCACACCTCCCTCCGTGACCCCTCCAGGAACTGATTCCGTTTTCTGTCTGCCTTCCAGGATGGAAAGTCACATTCAGCGGGAGATGGGGGCATTGAAACTGTGCGAGGGACACCCCAACATTGTCAAACTCTATGAGGTTTACCACGACCAGGTGAGTATAAGCTGCATGTCCTTATCACGCAGGGCCTGTGTCCACAAACTGGACCCATGGGGTGAGGGGGGATGGGAACTGAATGTACTTATAGAGGTTTACAGCATGGAAACTTGTCCATGCCGCCCAGTTTTTAATCACTGAGTTAGTCCCAATTGCCCTCATTTGGCCCATATCCCTCTAGACCCATCCTATCCATGGAATTGTCTAAGCAATTTTGTACTCCCCTCTACTACTGCCTCTGGCAGCTTGTTCCAGACACTCACCACCCTCTGTGTGAAAAAGTGGCCTCGCTGGGCACTTTTATATCTCCCCCCCTCGCATTAAACCTGTGCCCTCTAGTTTTAGACTTCCCTACGTTTGGGAAAAGATGTTGACTATCTAGCTGGTCAGAGCCCCTCATTATTTTATAACATCTAAAAGTGTGGCACAGTGGGTTAGCACTGCTGTCTCACAGCGCCAAGGACCTGGATTCGATTCCCAGCTTGGGTCACTGTTTGTGTGAAGTTTGCTCTCCTCCCCGTGTCTGCGTGGGTTTCCTCCAGGTGCTCCAGTTTCCTCCCACAGTCCAAAAGACATAGAACATAGAACAGTACAGCACACTACTTCAGCCCTCAATACTGTACCGAGCTTTGTCCAAAACTAAGACCAAGCTATCCCACTCCCTATCATTCTGGAGTGCTCCATGTGCCTATCCAATAACCACTTGAAAGTTCCTAAAGTGTCCGACTCCACTATCACAGCAGGCAGTGCATTCCACACCCCAACCACTCTCTGAGTAAAGTCGTGCTGGTTAGGTGCTAAATTCTCCCTCAGTGTAACCCAAACAGGTGCTGGAGTGTGGCAACCAGGGGATTTTCACAGTCACTTCATTGCAGTGTTAATGTAAGCCTACTTGTGACAATAATAAATAAAATAATAAATAATAAAAATTGTACCCACCTCTACTACTGCCTCTGGCAGCTCGTTCCAGACACTCACCACCCTGTGTGTGAAAAAATTGCCCCTCTGGATCCTTTTATATCTCTCCCCTCTCACCTTAAACCTCTGCCCTCTAGTTTTAGACTCCCCTACCTTTGGGAAAAGATATTGATTATCTAGCTGATCTGTGCCCCTCATTATTTTATAGACCTCTATAAGATCACCCCTCAGCCTCCTACACTCCAGAGAGAAAAGTCCCAGTCTATCCAGCCTCTCCTTATAACTCAATCCATCAAGTCCCGGTAGCATCCTAGTAAATCCTTTCTGCACTCTTTCTAGTTTAATAATATCCTTTCTATAATAGGGTGACCAGAACTGTACACAGTATTCCAAGTGTGGCCATGAAATCATAGAATCCCTGCAGTGCAGAAAGAGGCCCTTCGGCCCATCAAGTCTGCACTGAACACAATCCCACCCAGGCCCTACCCCCATATCCCTACATATTATACCCACTAATCCCTCGAACCTACGCATCCCTGGACACTAAGGGGCAATTTCTTAGCACGGCCAATCAACCTAACCTACACATCTTTGGACTGTGGGAGGAAACCGGAGCACCCGGAGGAAACCCACGAAGACACGGAGAGAATGTGCAAACTCCACACAGACAGTGATCCAAGCCGGGAATCGAGCCCAGGACCCTGGGGCTGTGAAGCAGCAGTGCTAACCACTGTGCTACCGTGCCCCCGGGAATCGAGCCCAAGACCCTGGAGCTGTGAAGCAGCAGTGCTAACCGCTGTGCTACCGTGCCCCCGGGAATCGAGCCCAGGACCCTGGAGCTGTGAAGCAGCAGTGCTAACCGCTGTGCTACCGTGCCCCCGGGAATCGAGCCCAAGACCCTGGAGCTGTGAAGCAGCAGTGCTAACCGCTGTGTCACCGTGCCCCTGGGAATCGAGCCCAGGACCCTGGAGCTGTGAAGCAGCAGTGCTAACCACTGTGTCATAAGAACATAAGAACATAAGAAATAGGAGCAGGAGTAGGCCATCTAGCCCTTCGAGCCTGCCCCGCCATTCAATAAGATCATGGCTGATCTGTCGTGGCTCAGTTCCACTTTCCCGCCCTCTCCCCATAACCCTTAATCCCTTCTCTTATCAAAAACCCATCAACCCGCTTCTTAAAAATATTTAGCGAGGCAGCCTCCACCACTTCAACGGGCAGAGAATTCCAGAGATTCACCACCCTTTGAGTGAAGAAGTTCCTCCTCAACTCTGTTCTAAACCGCCTCCCCTTTATCTTGAGGCTGTGCCCCCTAGTCCTACTGTCTTTTTTGAGCGGGAAGAGTCTCTCCACCTCTATCCTATCCATCCCATTCATCATCTTATACGTCTCAATGAGATCTCCCCTCATTCTTCTAAACTCTAACGAGTACAAGCCTAGTTTATTCAGCCTCTCCTCATAGCTCAATCCCCTCAACTCCGGTATCAGCCTAGTAAACCTCCTCTGCACTCCCTCCAGGGCCAAAATATCCTTGCGCAGGTGCGGCGCCCAAAACTGCACACAGTACTCCAGCTGCGGCCTCACCAATGCCCTATACAGCTGCAGCAAGACCTCCCTACTTTTATATTCAATCCCCCTCGCTATGAAGGCCAGCATCCCATTCGCCTTCCTGACCACCTGCTGCACCTGCAAGCTGGGTTTTTGCGATTCATGCACAAGGACCCCGAGGTCCCTCTGCACCGTCGCCTGCTGCAGTTTTTCGCCACGTAAGTAATAGTCCTTCCTACCATTCTTCCTACCAAAGTGGACCACCTCACACTTGCCAACATTAAATTCCATTTGCCATTTCCTGGCCCATTCGCCCAGCCTATCTAGATCCTTCTGCAGACTCTCCACACCCTCCGCACAATTTGCCGTTCCCCCAATCTTGGTGTCATCAGCAAATTTCGACACCCTGCACTCGGTTCCCTCCTCCAGATCATCTATATAAATGGTAAATAGTGTCACCGTGCCCCCGGGAATCGAGCCCAAGACCCTGGAGCTGTGAAGCAGCAGTGCTAACCGCTGTGCTACCGTGCCCCCGGGAATCGAGCCCAGGGCCCTGGAGCTGTGAAGCAGCAGTGCTAACCGCTGTGCTACCGTGCTCCCGGGAATCGAGCCCAGGGCCCTGGGGCTGTGAGGCAGCAGTGCTAACCCACTGTGCTACCGTGCCCCCGGGAATCGAGCCCAAGACCCTGGAGCTGTGAAGCAGCAGTGCTAACCGCTGTGCTACCGTGCTCCCGGGAATCGAGCCCAGGGCCCTGGGGCTGTGAGGCAGCAGTGCTAACCCACTGTGCTACCGTGCCCCCGGGAATCGAGCCCAAGACCCTGGAGCTGTGAAGCAGCAGTGCTAACCCACTGTGTCACCGTGCCCCCGGGAATCGAACCCAGGACCCTGGAGCTGTGAAGCAGCAGTGCTAACCCACTGTGTCACTGTGCCCCCGGGAATCGAGCCCAGGACCCTGGAGCTGTGAAGCAGCAGTGCTAACCCACTGTGCTACCGTGCCCCCGGGAATCGAGCCCAGGACCCTGGAGCTGTGAAGCAGCAGTGCTAACCGCTGTGCTACCGTGCCCCCGGGAATCGAACCCAGGACCCTGGAGCTGTGAAGCAGCAGTGCTAACCCACTGTGTCACTGTGCCCCCGGGAATCGAGCCCAGGACCCTGGAGCTGTGAAGCAGCAGTGCTAACCCACTGTGCTACCGTGCCCCCGGGAATCGAGCCCAGGACCCTGGAGCTGTGAAGCAGCAGTGCTAACCCGCTGTGTCACCGTGCCGCCTGTTCCTGTAACCCCACATATTTACCCTGCGAATGCCCTGACACTAAAGGTTCATTTAGCATGGCCAATCAATGTAACCCACACACCTTTGGACTGTGGGAGGAAGCTGGAGCATCTGGAGGAAACCCACAAAGACATAGGACAGTGACCCAGGGCTGGTATTGAACCCAGGTGCCTGGCGGTCCAAGACAGCAGTGCGAACTACTGTGCCGCCGTGTCGCCCTTACTAATGTCTTGTACAACTTCAACGAGACGCCCCAAGTTCTGTATTCAATGTTCTGAGCAATGAAATGAAGCATGCGGAAGTGTATTCTATGTATATTGTATTTTGTCTATCTGTGACTGGGGTGGGCACAGTCAGAAGCCTAGCAACACCAGGTTAGAGTCCAACAGGTTTATTTGGAATCACGAGCTTTCTGAGCGCTGCCACTTCATCAGGTGAGTGGAGAGTTAGGTTTCACACACAGGGTATATATAAACACAGACACAACTGGAAGATAATGGTTGGAATGTGAGTCTTTACAGGTACAGACAGTGCGAGAGAGAGGGAGGGATAAGCACAGGTTAAAGATAGGGTGGAGGCAGAGAGATTCTTTCCACTTAGAAAGGAAACAAGGACTAGAGGGCACAGCCTCAAAATAAGGGTGGGGGGGTCGGTTTAAAACGGAGTTGAGGAGGAACTTCTTCTCAAAGAGTGGTGAATCTCTGGAATTCTCTGCCCGTTGAAGTGGTGGAGGCTGCCTCGTTGAATATATTTAAGTCACGGGTAGATAGGTTTCTGATAGACAGGGGAATTAACGGTTATGGGGAGAGAGCGGGAATGTGGAACTGAGCCACGACAGATCAGCCATGATCTTATTGAATGGCGGGGCAGGCTCGAAGGGCTAGATGGCCTACTCCTGCTCCTATTTCTTATGTTCTTAAAAGAGATGTGAATTGTCTCAAGCCTGGACAGTTAGTAGGATTTGTCACCAGACTCTTTAACCTGTGCTTATCCCTCTCCCTCGCACTGTCCGTACCTGTAAAGACTCACATTCCAACCATTATCTTCCAGTTGTGTCTGTGTTTATATATAACCTGTGTGTGAAACCTAACTCTCCACTCACCTGATGAAGGGGCAGCGCTCAGAAAGCTCGTGCTTCCAAATAAACCTGTTGGACTTGAACCTGGTGTTGCAGTTGGTATCGATGACGTGGTTGCAGGGACTGAGGGTAGGGTTGTAAGCTGTGAAGAGGATGTGAGGAGGCTGCAAAGGGACATCGATGGGTTAAGTTGAGTAGGCAGAAATCTGGAGCATAATGTGGACAAATGTGAAATTATCCATTTCGACAGGAAGAATAAAGAAGCATATTTTCTGAATGGTGACAAATTACAGAGCTCTGAGATTCAGAGGGATCTGGGCATCCTAGTGCATGAATCACAAAAGGCTGGTGTGCAGGTACAGCAAGTCAGCAGGAAAGCTAATAGAATTTTATCCTTTATTGGGAGAGGAATTGATTACAAAAGTCAGAGTTCATGCTTCAGTTATACAAGGGCATTGGTGAGACCACATCTGGAGTATTGTGTACAGGGCCATTGGTGAGACCACATCTGGAGTATTGTGTACAGGGCCATTGGTGAGACCACATCTGGGGTATTGTGTACAGGGGCATTAGGGAGACCACATCTGGGGTATTGTGTACAGGGGCATTAGGGAGACCACATCTGGGGTATTGTGTACAGGGGCATTAGGGAGACCACATCTGGGGTATTGTGTACAGGGGCATTAGGGAGACCACATCTGGAGTATTGTGTACAGGGGCATTAGGGAGACCACATCTGGGGTATTGTGTACAGGGGCATTAGGGAGACCACATCTGGGGTATTGTATACAGTGTTGGTCTCCTTTATTGAAGGAAAGATGTCAGCGTGTTGGGAGCTGTTCGGAGAAGGTTTCCCAGACTAACCCCAGGAATGTTTTCTGATGAGGAGAGGGCAGAGGAGCTTGGGTTTGTATCCACTGGAGTCCAGAAGAATGAAGAGACAACTTGATCAAAGCCTTTTTGATCATGAGTGGGGAGGGGGGATGGTCTGGACAGGGTAGGTGTGGAGAGGACGTTTCCTCCTGTGGGAGAATTTAGAACTTGGATTCACTGCTTGCGTATGTGTGTGCGCGTGCAGGGGGGGAGAGTGCGCGCGCGTGCGGGGGGGTGGAGACTGCGTGCGCGTGCGGGGGGGGGAGAGTGCGCGCGCGTGCGGGGGGGAGAGTGCGCACGCGTGCGGGGGGGAGAGTGCGCGCGCGTGCGGGGGGGAGAGTGCGCGCGCGTGCGGGGGGGAGAGTGCGCGCGCGTGCGGGGGGGGAGAGTGCGCGCGCGTGCGGGGGGGGAGAGTGCGCGCGCGTGCGGGGGGGGAGAGTGCGCGCGCGTGCGGGGGGGGAGAGTGCGCGCGCGTGCGGGGGGGGAGAGTGCGCGCGCGTGCGGGGGGGGAGAGTGCGCGCGCGTGCGGGGGGGGAGAGTGCGCGCGCGTGCGGGGGGGGAGAGTGCGCGCGCGTGCGGGGGGGGAGAGTGCGCGCGCGTGCTGGGGGGGAGAGTGCGCGCGCGTGCGGGGGGGGGAGAGTGCGCGCGCGTGCGGGGGGGGAGAGTGCGCGCGCGTGCGGGGGGGGGAGAGTGCGCGCGCGTGCGGGGGGGGAGAGTGCGCGCGCGTGCGGGGGGGGAGAGTGCGCGCGCGTGCGGGGGGGGAGAGTGCGCGCGCGTGCGGGGGGGGAGAGTGCGCGCGCGTGCGGGGGGGGAGAGTGCGCGCGCGTGCGGGGGGGGGAGAGTGCGCGCGCGTGCGGGGGGGGGAGAGTGCGCGCGCGTGCGGGGGGGGGAGAGTGCGCGCGCGTGCGGGGGGGGAGAGTGCGCGCGCGTGCGGGGGGGAGAGTGCGCGCGCGTGCGGGGGGGGGGGGGAGAGTGCGCGCGTGGGGGGGGGAGAGTGCGAGTATTATTGCCCTCTCTGCTGCTGCAGTTGCCTCCTGTTTGCCCCCATTTCTCACCTTGCATGTGTCTGCCCCTTCCTAGTTCCACACGTACCTGGTGATGGAGCTCCTGCAGGGGGGCGAGCTGCTGGAACGTATCCGGAGCCGGAAGCACTTCAGTGAGCTGGAGGCGAGTCGGATAATGAGGAGCCTGGTGTCCGGAGTTAGCCACATGCACGACACAGGTGTTGTTCACAGAGACCTGAAACCAGAGGTAGGATTACTCAGAACTTCACCTGAATCTCAGCGAGAACTGGGAACCCCGTCTGCTGGGGCCAGAGGTCACGGCGCCCTCGCCGGGGGGGCGGGGCGGGGTCAGGGGGGGTCGGGGGTTGGGGGAGGGGGGTCGGGGATGGGGGGGTGGGGGGGGGGGGGTGGGGTGGGGGGGGTGGGGGGGTGGGTGGGGTGGGGGGGTGGGGTGGGGGGGGTGGGGGGGGCCACAGGTCACGGCGCCTCCACTGTAAGGTCCATCGAAGATCGAACACACGTTAAACATCACAACTTGTCAATTCTATCTCTCTGCCTCCTTCAAAGTGAATTTGTCCCTGAAATCTCTTGCACCTTGCCAGTTGCTGCATTACTCTTGTTCTAAAGACAAGTTTAAATTTGAAGTTTATTTATTAGAGTCACAAGTAAGGCTTACATTAACACTGCAATGAAGTTGCTGTGAAAATCCCCTAGTTGCCACACTCCGGCGCCTGCTCAGTTACACTGAGGCAGAATTTAGCACCCTAACCAGCACGTCTTTCAGACTGTGGGAGAAAACCAGAGCATCCGGAGGAAACCCATGCAACACGGGGAGAACGTACAGCATCCACATAGACAGTGACCCAAGCCGGGAATCGAACCCGGGTCCCTGGCTCTGTGAGACAGCAGTGCTAACCCACTGTGTCACCGTGTCCCCGGGAATCGAACCCGGGTCCCTGGCTCTGTGAGACAGCAGTGTTAACCCACTGTGTCACCGTGCCCCCGGGAATCGAACCCGGGTCCCTGGCTCTGTGAGACAGCAGTGCTAACCCACTGTGTCACCGTGCCCCCGGGAATCGAACCCGGGTCCCTGGCGCTGTGAGACAGCAGTGCTAACCCAGTGTGTCACCGTGCCCCCGGGAATCGAACCCGGGTCCCTGGCTCTGTGAGACAGCAGTGTTAACCCACTGTGTCACCGTGCCCCCGGGAATCGAACCCGGGCCCCTGGTGCTGTGAGGCAGCAGTGTTAACCCACTGTGTCACCGTGTCCCCGGGAATCGAACCCGGGTCCCTGGCTCTGTGAGACAGCAGTGTTAACCCACTGTGTCACCGTGCCCCCGGGAATCGAACCCGGGCCCCTGGTGCTGTGAGACAGCAGTGTTAACCCACTGTGTCACCGTGCCCCCGGGAATCGAACCCGGGTCCCTGGCTCTGTGAGACAGCAGTGTTAACCCACTGTGTCACCGTGTCCCCGGGAATCGAACCCGGGTCCCTGGCTCTGTGAGACAGCAGTGTTAACCCACTGTGTCACCGTGCCCCCGGGAATCGAACCCGGGTCCCTGGCTCTGTGAGACAGCAGCGTTAACCCACTGTGTCACCCTGTAGTAAATGAAGGAAATGTAAGGCTATGGAGTAAGGGAGAGGGAGTACAACCTTTGTTTTATTCGTTCCAGGGATGCACACCTCATTGGCTAAGTCAGCATTTATTGCCCATCCCTAATTGCCCCTGAGAAGAGGCTGGCAAGCTGCCTTCTTGTGCTGTGATGTGGAGATACCGGCGTTGGACTGGGGTGGGCACAGTAAGAAGTGTCTCAACGCCAGGTTAAAATCCAACAGGTCCAATCAGAACCACAAGCTTAATCCCCCTCACACCCCCCACCCCCCACAACACCTCACCAAGGAATCCCTCTCCCTATAATCTGTTAAAGTGAGTGTGAAATGGTGCCATCTGTGCTTTGGAACTTTGAGTGATTAAATCAAAATAACACTCTCTAAAATCAACAAATAACACTTCAGTTGACTGGTTCACTGCTAGTTAGAGAAATAAACTATTAACAAATCAAATAAAACACTATCTTAATGAAAAGCTATTCCCATAAATACAATTCCCACTCACTAAAACAAAATGTAATTTTAGGCACTCTCAAAATTACAACCAAGTTTTGTGACTTCCTGAAGATTCTGGGCCTTCTCTGTTGATTCTTTGTTGTCTGGATGAGGCTTTGAGCTGTGACAGGTTCATCTCTGCCTTTTGTCCCACTGCCCTCTTCTTTTATACCCATGGTGACATATCAATACCTCCCACCCACAATAGTGTGGGTCCCAGGTTGTCAAAACCATCGGATTTAAATTTAATAGGTTCTTGATATCAAAGTGCCTAACTCAAGTTTGACTGGCTGAATTCAAATACACTCAGAAGCCTGCTGTCTTAGTAACACTGCTACTTGGCCTTTTGATATAAATGTTCCAATTTCATAATTGTATTTTTAACCTCCATGTTGTTTGTCCATCGCCATCGATGAGGACCTCGACACCATTAGTCATTTTGAGGTTGGTTGCAGACGTGACTGATCAGGGCCAATTCGGGCATGGAATGCCCTGACACATATTGGACAGACTTGTGTAGACACTGTAGTTGTTGCGCTGGTGGCTCTGGACTTGTGCAGCTCATGTTTAAGTTGTGCTTCAGCAATACACCTTGCTTCGTAAGCTTGACAGCCTCTGTGGATGAGGCAGCGCGAGGTAGGGCGCTTTTGTGCCAGCGTTTCCCAGGTGGTCGTGTCAATGTCAAGCGACTTCAAGGAGGTTTTGAGTGTGTCTTTGTAACGTTTCTTCTGCCCTCCATGCGAGCGTCTTCCAGCAGAGAGTTCCCCAAAAAGGAGCTGCTTGGGTATGCGCTCGTCTGACATACGGATGACATGACCTGCCCACCGGGTCTGCGCTCTCATCAGCAGTGTGTGGACTGATGGTAGACTTGTTCCACAGAGAACTTCAGTGTCTGGTGCTTTGTCTTGCCATCGGATGTGTAATATTCTGTGAAGACAAGCCATGTGGAAATAATTGAGCTGTCTTGCATACCTTCGATACACAGTCCACGTTTCACAGGTATACAGGAGGGTAGTGAGTACCACGGCGCTGTAGACCTTCAGTTTTGTTGCTGGGCTGATTCCTTGACGTTCCCATACAGTGGAGCGCAGTCTATCGAAAGCAGAACTTGCCTTTGCTATTCTGCAGTTAACTTCTGTATCAATAGTCACTGCTTGGGAGAGGGGGCTGCCAAGATAAGTGAACTGGTCCATTGCCGGTAGTTTCTGCCCTTTGATTGTGATTATGGGTTCTGTGTACGGTGCATGAGGAGCAGACTGGAGCATGGCTTCAGTCTTTTTAATGTTGATGGTGAGGCCGAAGTTGTCACAAGCCGTGGAAAATTTGTCCACACTGACTTGTATCTCTGGCTCTGAGCCAGTATACAGGGCGCAGTCATCGGCAAAGAGGAAATCTCTCAGAACAGTCTCTTTCACTTCGGTAACAGCTTGAAGTCTCCTCAGATTGAAACGCTTCCCATCCACTCTGTACTTGAGGCTAATTCCAGCAACACTGTTCTGGAAGGCATCATTCAGCATGGCAGGAAACATCATGCTGAACAGTGTGGGTGTGAGCACACAGCCCTGTTTGATGCCATTGGTGACTGGGAATGCCTCAGAGGATTCTCTGCCATCCAGTACTCTGGCCATCGTGGAACTGGTGTACCATCTGAATGAATTTGCGGGGGGCAGCCAAACTTTGACATGATCCTCCACAGGCCTTGTCGGCTGACAGTGCCAAAGGCTTTCGCGAGGTCAACAAAGGTTGTGTAGAGCTCGCGATTCTGCTCCTGACACTTCTCCTGAAGTTCGCGCACAGCAAAAATCATGTCAATAGTCCCACAACCTTTGCGGAAGCCACACTGTGACTCTGGAAGCAAGCCCAGCTCCAGATGAGTGACCAGACGATTTAGCAGGACTCTTGCGAGGGTTTTTCCTGTGATGGAGAGCAGCGAGATTCCTCGATGGTTGTCACATACTTGCCGATTGCCCTTCCTCTTGTCGAGGTGTACGATGGAAGCATCTTTAAGTTCCTGAGGAATGGATACTTGCTTCCAAAAGGGCTGGAACAACTCGGTGAGCTTCTCAATAAGTACAGGACCAGCAGCTTTATAGATCTCTGCAGGTATGGCATCTGCCCCTGGGGCTTTACCACTGGATAGCTGGCTGACAGCTTTCGTGACTTTGGCTACTATCGGTGGGTCATCCATGGTGCTGTTGATATCGAGCTGGGGAATCCTGTCTATTGCCTCATCGTGAATAGATGACGGTCGGTTGAGGATGGATTCAAAGTGTTCGGCCCATCTTCACAGGATCTGAGCCTTCTCTGTAATGAGAGTTGTACCATCTGTACTCAGGAGCGGGGGGGGACTCCCGACAGATTGAGGTCCGTAGAGTGTTGAGGGCTTCATAGAACCGTTTCAAGTCGTTTCTGTCATAAGAAATAAGAACATAAGAAATAGGAGCAGGAGTAGGCCATCTGGCCCTTCGAGCCTGCCCCGCCATTCAATAAGATCATGGCTGATCTGTCGTGGCTCAGTTCCACTTTCCCGCCCTCTCCCCATAACCCTTAATCCCCTCTCTTATCAAAAACCCATCAACCCGCTTCTTAAAAATATTTAGCGAGGCAGCCTCCACCACTTCAACGGGCAGAGAATTCCAGAGATTCACCACCCTTTGAGTGAAGAAGTTCCTCCTCAACTCCGTTCTAAACCGCCTCCCCTTTATCTTGAGGCTGTGCCCCCTAGTCCTACTGTCTTTTTTGAGCGGGAAGAGTCTTTCCACCTCTATCCTATCCATCCCATTCATCATCTTATACGTCTCAATGAGATCTCCCCTCATTCTTCTAAACTCTAACGAGTACAAGCCTAGTTTATTCAGCCTCTCCTCATAGCTCAACCCCCTCAACTCCGGTATCAGCCTAGTAAACCTCCTCTGCACTCCCTCCAGGGCCAAAATATCCTTGCGCAGGTGCGGCGCCCAAAACTGCACACAGTACTCCAGCTGCGGCCTCACCAATGCCCTATACAGCTGCAGCAAGACCTCCCTACTTTTATATTCAATCCCCCTCGCTATGAAGGCCAGCATCCCATTCGCCTTCCTGACCACCTGCTGCACTTGCAGGCTGGGTTTTTGCGACTCATGCACAAGGACCCCGAGGTCCCTCTGCACCGTCGCCTGCTGCAGTTTTTCGCCACGTAAGTAATAGTCCTTCCTACCATAATAGTCCATCCTACCTGTCAGCGTATCCCTGTATTTCATCTGCCTTGGCGCTCAGCCAGGCATCCTGTATTTTACACAGTTCATTCTAGACTGTCCTGCGAGCACTGGTAAAAGCATTTTTCTTGGCAGCTGAAGATGGGTCGTTCTGACAGGCCCGATGAAGACGGTGCTTTTCAACAATAGAGCCTGTATCTCCTCATCATTCTCATCGAACCAATCATGCTGCTTGTGGGTTGAGGGCCCGAGCATCTTCAGCGCAGATGTATGGATAGCATCCCTGAAGCGTTCCCAGTCATCCTCAGCGCTGCCTGCGAGGTGTAGGTCAGCAAGCTTGATTTCTAAGTCTTCAGCCAGTGCTGAAGCTATGCTGGGGTTCTTTAGCTTGGCCGCATTGATTCTTTTCATAACCTTGCTTCCTTGTGGTCGCCTCATGGGTCTGATGCGAAGCCTCATTTTGGAGACAATGAGCCTGTGATCTGTCCAGCAGTCAGCACCACACATGGCCCTGGTCACTCTGACATCCTGCCTGTCTTTTCTCCTGACAATGACATAGTCGATAAGATGCCAATGCTTAGAGTGGGGGCGCATCCAGGGGTAGGCAGACGGAAGGTTGTGTTGGTGATGAGGAGGTCGTGTGCTGCACAGGTCTTCATTAAGAGTAGGCCATTACTGTTAACACTTGCCCACTCCATGCCTCCCAATGAGTCCCTGCTAGATGCAGAGTCACCCCCTACTCTTGCATTGAAATTGCCAAGCAAGATCAGCTTGTCAGTACTGCTCACTGCTGATAGGGCATCTAGTTCTTCATAGAACTTGTCTTTCATCTCCTCCAGGTTGTTCACTGTGGGGGCGTAGGTGCTGATCAGGGTGGCTTGACTTCCGTTCTGTAGCGGAAGCTGTAATGTCATAAGCCGGTCATTCACACCCTTGAGTAGACTATCAAGTTTCCGAACAAGGTGAATGGTGAATCCTGATGGTGAATCCAACTCCAGCATCACGACGCTCATCGCTGCTGCGACCGCTCCAGAAAAAAGTGTATCCACCTCCCATTTCACTCAACTGACCTACGTTAGCAAGACGAGTTTCGCTCAGGGCTGCAATGTCAATGTTATATCTTGCAAGCTCTCTGGCAACTAAGGCTGTTCTTCTCTCTGCTCTGTCTGCTGTAGGGTTGTCCAAAAGCGTGCGCACGTTCCAAATGCCAATGGTGAGTGGTGACACCTTGTGTTTTATTTTGTTTGTTCGGCCGCGAGATGGGATCCCCACCAGCCGCGGTAAACTGGCCAGGGTGTAGTGAAGCAGGTAATGTTTAGGGCAGCTTTTCTAACCCCTTCCTCATTCTATGGAGGTGAGCAGTGCGTTCCTGCTCAGCTGCCCAGGTAGATGCTGAGTTTCACTGCTGCTTCAGTCAGCGGAAAACGACCATTAGACCTGAGCCGCCTGCGTGCAGGTCTGTGACTACAGCTCCCAGTGTATCCACACCTGCTGCTTCATCGCTCACCCATCGCCACAGGACTTCAAGGGTTGAACAGGACACTGATGATGATGGTGTCGAGAATAGTGCTTGATTTGGATTAAAGTGAGGGAGAGTTGCACAGCTTCAGCCTCACTCTCTCTTCCCAATTCCAATCTGGATCCAGTGGTAAGACAAGAGTCAGGCCAGCCGGAGGTGGGACTAGGTGCAGTGGATGACCAGGATGTCTCCTGTGTCCTGTCCTGCTCTTGGTGTTCCACGCCGCTTGCAGAGACCACCTTCTTGACCGTTGGACCTTCCATTGGTGTGGTCCACTCAATCCTCTGGACTCTGTCTTCACACGCTGGGATAGACATCTCCCTATCTCCCCGAGGGTCGAGACCCGTCAGCTACCCTCACCTGGTTTAGCCGGCTTGTCCAGGCTGTTGCCCGGGGTGTGGCCGCTGTCGCCTGCAAACGGCTACGGGGAGCTACAGGTGGGGAGGAAGGATGGACAAACCACCCTGAAAGGACACAACATGTTCCCCCACCAAAGGTATTGTCCCTCCCTGACCCCCCCCCATACACACCCAAGCAAATTTCACCTCCAAGCACACTTCTGCAACGTCCTTAAACATTCCCTTCTGCTTAGAAGCGATTGCTGGCTGGCAGGCAGCTAGCGCGTGCTTGCTTGGGCACAGCAAGATCCCACAGAAAGGCAGGGCCGATCTGAGCCCTCCACCGCCTGTGGTGCAGCCACGCAGGAAAAGCTGATCCTGCCTTGAGAGGGTGGATGGCAGTCAGTTCCTTGCCTGGCCTCAGAGCAGTGGGAGGGAGGCGGTGGCGCAGTGCTATTGTCACTGGATTGCTGATCCAGAGACCCAGGTTCGAATCCCACCATGGGCAAGATGGTGGAATTTAAATTCAATTGACAGAGATCTGTATTTGTGAAGGCAGTTTCGGTCATGGGGTAACAGTATTCATTCATTGTCGGAAGAAAAAAACTCCATCCGGGTCCACTAATGTGCCGTAGGGAAGGAAACCTGCTGTCCTTATGTGCTCTGGCCTACATGTGACTCCAGATCTCCCCACCCCACAACGCACACACACTCACACATATATAGCAATGTGGTTGGGTCTTGGAAATTAGATATAACTCTTGGGGCTAAAGGGATCGAGGGATATGGGGGGAAAGAGGGAATCAGGATATTGAATTCAGTGATCAGCCATGATCAAAATAAATAGTGGAGCAGGCTGGAGGGGCCAAATGGCCTCCTCCTGCTTCTAGTTTTGAGGTTTTAACCACCCCCCCACCTCCCCATTCCTTCCCCCAGAAATGGTCCAGTGAGACATTCAGTTCAAGGGTAGTCGGAGATGCCACGAGCAAATAGCTGGGGGGGGGGGCATTATACCCCGGGAGATGAGGGTAAAACTGCTAAGCCTCGCACTCCAAACCTCCCATCCTGTGGCAGTTGCAACGGTGTGGGATCAGGTAACGCCTGTCGCAGTCGACCAGCCGGCTTGCACAGGGGGACAATGGGCACTCGGCAGCTGATATCGGGAGTGGCGGGGAGGAATGAGATGTGAGTGGGTGGGGGTTATTATGGGTGGCATGGTGGCACAGTGGGTTAGCACTGCTGCCCCACAGCTCCAAGGACCCAGGTTCAATTCCCGGCTTGGGTCACTGTCTGTGTGGAGTTTGTACGTTCTCCCCGTGTCTGCATGGGTTTCTTCCAGGTGCTCCGATTTCCTCCCACAGTCCGAAAGATGTGCAGGTTAGGGTGGATTGGCCGTGCTAAATTGCCTCTTTAGTGTCAGGGGGACTAGCTAGGGTAAATGCATGGGATTAGGGGGTAGGGCCTAGGTCAGATTGTTGTCAGTGCAGATGCAAGGCCTCCTTGTGCACTGTAGGATTCTTTGATGGAGAGGTTTCCGAGAAGAGCTGTGCAACCAGCTGAGATAAAGGAGAGTCAGGTCACTGAGGGAGGTGAGGGGAGGGTGGGGTTGTTATCGATTCCCCCTCATTGAGGGGTGTGTAGCGAGAAGGAGGACAGCAATGCCCGCTTGCCTGGCTGGGGTCTGCCCCCGAGGGGTATCCCACCCTCACATGTTCTCCTGTTCTTCTGTCGCAGAACCTACTCTTCGCTGATGAGAGGGAGGGGGCTCCCATCAAGATCATCGATTTTGGATTTGCCCGCATCAAACTGCCCAACAGCCAGCCCCTGCAGACACCCTGCTTCACACTGGAGTACGCAGCTCCTGAACTCCTCAAAGACCAGGGTTACGATGAATCCTGCGACCTCTGGAGCCTGGGAGTCATCCTGGTAAGCTTGACCTTTCACCTTGTCAATTGATGGGGGGGACAGTGTAGAGGGAGCTTTACCCTGTATCTAACCCCGTGCTGTACCTGTCCTGGGAGTGTTGATGGGGACAGTGTAAAGGGAGCTTTACTCTGTATCTAACCCCGTGCTGTACCTGTCCTGGGAGTGTTGATGGGGACAGTGTAGAGGGAGCTTTACCCTGTATCTAACCCCGTGCTGTACCTGTCCTGGGAGTGTTGATGGGGACAGTGTAAAGGGAGCTTTACTCTGTATCTAACCCCGTGCTGTACCTGTCCTGGGAGTGTTGATGGGGACAGTGTAAAGGGAGCTTTACTCTGTATCTAACCCCGTGCTGTACCTGTCCTGGGAGTGTTGATGGGGACAGTGTAAAGGGAGCTTTACTCTGTATCTAACCCCGTGCTGTACCTGTCCTGGGAGTGTTTGATGGGGGGACAGTGTAGAGGGAGCTTTACTCTGTATCTAACCCCATGCTGTACCTGTCCTGGGAGTGTTTGATGGGGGGACAGTGTAGAGGGAGCTTTACTCTGTATCTAACCCCGTGCTGTACCTGTCCTGGGAGTGTTTGATGGGGGGGAACAGTGTAGAGGGAGCTTTACTCTGTATCTAACCCCGTGCTGTACCTGTCCTGGGAGTGTTTGATGGGGGACAGTGTAGAGGGAGCTTTACTCTGTATCTAACCCCGTGCTGTACCTGTCCTGGGAGTGTTTGATGGGGGGGGAACAGTGTAGAGGGAGCTTTACTCTGTATCTAACCCTGTGCTGTACCTGTCCTGGGAGTGTTTGATGGGGGGGGAATGTGTAGAGGAGTTTTAGTGACCTTTCACCCCCTCTCTCCTCTGCAGTACACCATGCTTTCCGGACATGTCCCTTTCCAGAGCTCCTGCAAGGGCATATCATCCTCCAACGCTGCTGAGATCATGAGGAAGATCAAAGGCGGAGAGTTCTCCTTCACAGGAGAAGCTTGGAAACATGTCTCTGAGGGAGCCAAAGATATTGTGCGAGGTATGGGGAGGGCGAGTGGGGGGAATATGGGGGGTCAAGTGCAAAGCTTGATGGCAACTCAGTCATGCATCACCCATTTCCCCGCTGTAAAATACAGCAGTTACACAGTGATCCTTACCCTGAATAAACAGTGACTCTGTACAGTTACACAGTGACCCTTACCCTGCTGAATAAACAGTGACTCTGTACAGTTACACAGTGATCCTTACCCTGCTGAATAAACAGTGACTCTGTACAGTTACACAGTGATCCTTACCCTGCTGAATAAACAGGGACTCTGTACAGTTACACAGTGATCCTTACCCTGCTGAATAAACAGTGACTCTGTACAGTTACACAGTGATCCTTACCCTGCTGAATAAACAGTGACTCTGTACAGTTACACAGTGATCCTTACCCTGCTGAATAAACAGTGACTCTGTAGAGTTACACAGTGAGTAATCCTTACCCTGCTGAATAAACAGTGACTCTGTACAGTTACACAGTGAGTGATCCTTACCCTGCTGAATAAACAGTGATTCTGTACAGTTACACAGTGAGTGATCCTTACCCTGCTGAATAAACAGTGACTCTGTACAGTTACACAGTGAGTGATCCTTACCCTGCTGAATAAACAGTGACTCTGTACAGTTACACAGTGAGTGATCCTTACCCTGCTGAATAAACAGTGACTCTGTACAGTTACACAGTGAGTGATCCTTACCCTGCTGAATAAACAGTGACTCTGTACAGTTACACAGTGAGTGATCCTTACCCTGCTGAATAAACAGTGACTCTGTACAGTTACACAGTGAGTGATCCTTACCCTGCTGAATAAACAGTGACTCTGTACAGTTACACAGTGAGTGACCCTTACCCTGCTGAATAAACAGTGACTCTGTACAGTTACACAGTGAGCGATCCTTACCCTGCTGAATAAACAGTGACTCTGTAGAGTTACACAGTGAGTGATCCTTACCCTGCTGAATAAACAGTGACTCTGTACAGTTACACAGTGAGTGATCCTTACCCTGCTGAATAAACAGTGACTCTGTAGAGTTACACAGTGAGTGATCCTTACCCTGCTGAATAAACAGTGACTGTGTACAGTTACACAGTGAGTGATCCTTACCCTGCTGAATAAACAGTGACTGTGTACAGTTACACAGTGAGTGATCCTTACCCTGCTGAATAAACAGTGACTCTGTACAGTTACACAGTGAGTGATCCTTACCCTGCTGAATAAACAGTGACTCTGTACAGTTACACAGTGAGCGATCTTTACCCTGCTGAATAAACAGTGACTCTGTACAGTTACACAGTGATCGATCCTTACCCTGCTGAATAAACAGTGACTCTGTACAGTTACACAGTGAGTGATCCTTACCCTGCTGAATAAACAGTGACTGTGTACAGTTACACAGTGAGTGACCCTTACCCTGAATAAACAGTGACTCTGTACAGTTACACAGTGAGTGATTAATCCTTACCCTGCTGAATAAACAGTGACTCCCCTCACTCTCTGCTTTATTCCAGGATTACTGACGGTTGATCCCTCGAAGAGGTTGAAGATGTCTGATTTGCGTCGCAATGACTGGCTGCAGAATGGCTGCCAGCTCCCCTCAGCCTCACTGATGACCCCTGACATCTTGGACTCTGCAGGAACCACAGTCAATACTTATTTCAAGGCTACCTTTATGGTGCGAATGGGAATCAGCGCTGGGAATGGGGCAAAGAATCTATCCAGGAGAATGTCTTCCCCCTCTGTCTCTGTCTTTCTGTCTGTCTCTCTTTCTGTCTCTCTCTGTCTCTCTCTCTCTCTCTCTCTATGTCTCTCTCTCTCTGTCTCTCTCTCTGGCAATCTTCCTCTTTCTCTCTTGCTCATTCTGTCTATCCCTGTATTCCTCTATCTCACCATTACTCTTGTCTCTACTTCCATTTATGTGTCACTGTCTTTTTCTCCCTGTCTCTCTCTGTCTCACTCTCTGATTCACTCTGTTTCACTCTGTCTTTCTCTCTCCATGTCCTCTGACTATCCCTCTCTCTCTCCCCCTCTCTCCATGTCTCTATATCTCTCTCTGATTCTTGTCTCTTTCTTTCTCTGTGTGTGTTCTTTCTTTGTTGCTCTCTCTCTCTCTCTCTCTCTGACACTCCCTGTGGCCTCTCTGGCTGTCTCTCTCTCTCTATCTGTTTCTCTCAATCTGTCTATCTTGGTCTCTCTCTCTGTCTCTCTCTGTCTCTCTCTGTCTCTGTCTGTCTCTGTCTGTCTCTGTCTCTCTCTCTCTCTGTCTCTCTCTCTGTCTCTCTCTCTGTCTCTCTCTGTCTCTCTCTCTGTCTCTCTGTCCCTCTGTCTCTGTCCCTCTCTCTCTCTCCCTCTCTCTCTGTCTCTCTCTCTGTCACTCTCTCTCTCTCTGTCACTCTCTCTCTCTCTGTCACTCTCTCTCTCTGTCACTCTCTCTGTCTCTCTCTCTCTCTCTGTCACTCTCTCTCTCTCTGTCACTCTCTCTCTCTCTGTCTCTCTCTCTCTCTGGCACTCTCTCTTCTGCCTCTTTCTCTCTCTCTCATTTTCTGTGCATTCTCTGTCTCTGATCCTTCTCTGTCTCTCTCTCTTTCTGCCCCACCCTATCTCTCTGAGAGACGTTGGGTTGATGGTGGGAAGGTTACAGACAGTGAGCACTGAGGATGGGGAGAGGCTGTTTGTGGGGGTGGGGTCAGTGGCTGTGGAGGCACTGGTCAGTGTGATAATCCCACTCACTCTCTGTCTTTCTCCCTCTCTCCATCTCGCTCCCTCTCTGTCCCCTCCCTCTCTCCCTTTTTCTCTCCCCTTCCATCCCTCTCTCTTTCTCTCCCTCTCTCTCTCTCTGTCTCCCTCTCTGTCTCTGTCCCCCCTCCCTCTCTCTCTCTCTGTCTCCCCCTCCCTGTCTCTGTCCCCCCCTCTCTCTCTCTGTCTCCCCCTCCCTCTCTGTCTGTCCCCCCCCCCTCTCTGTCTCCCCCTCCCTCTCTCTGTCTGTCTCCCCCCCTCCCTCTCTCTGTCTCTGTCCCCCCCTCCCTCTCTCTCTCTCTGTCTCCCCCTCCCTCTCTGTCTCTGTCCCCCCCTCCCTCTCTCTCTCTGTCTCTCCCTCTCCTCTCTCTCTCTGTCTCCCCCTCCCTCTCTCTCTCTGTCTCCCCCTCCCTCTCTCTCTCTGTCTCCCCCTCCCTCTCTCTCTCTGTCTCCCCCTCCCTCTCTCTCTCTGTCTCCCCCTCCCTCTCTCTCTCTGTCTCCCCCTCCCTCTCTCTCTCTCTGTCTCCCCCTCGCTCTCTGTCTCTGTCTCCCCCTCCCTCTCTCTCTCTGTCTCCCCCTCCCTCTCTCTCTCTGTCTCCCCCACCCTCTCTCTCTCTGTCTCCCCCACCCTCTCTCTCTCTGTCTCCCCCTCCCTCTCTCTCTCTGTCTCCCCCTCCCTCTCTCTTTCTGTCTCCCCCTCCCTCTCTCTCTCTGTCTCCCCCTCCCTCTCTCTCTCTGTCTCCCCCTCCCTCTCTCTCTCTGTCTCCCCCTCCCTCTCTCTCTCTGTCTCCCCCTCCCTCTCTCTCTCTGTCTCCCCCTCCCTCTCTGTCTGTCTCCCCCTCCCTCTCTCTCTCTGTCCCTGTCTCTCTCTGTGTCTGTCTCCCCGCCCCCCCCATCTCCCCCCCTCTCTCTCCCTCTCTCTTCCTCTCTGTCTCCCCCTCTCTCTGTCTCCCCCTCTCTCTCTCTCCCTCTCTCTTTCTCTCTCTCTCTCCCCCCGTCTCTCTGTCTCTGTCCCCCCCCTCCCTCTCTCTCTCTCTGTCTCTCCCTCTCCTCTCTCTCTCTGTCTCCCCCTCCCTCTCTCTCTCTGTCTCCCCCTCCCTCTCTCTCTCTGTCTCCCCCTCCCTCTCTCTCTCTCTGTCTCCCCCTCGCTCTCTGTCTCTGTCTCCCCCTCCCTCTCTCTCTCTGTCTCCCCCTCCCTCTCTCTCTCTGTCTCCCCCACCCTCTCTCTGTCTCCCCCACCCTCTCTCTCTCTGTCTCCCCCTCCCTCTCTCTCTCTGTCTCCCCCTCCCTCTCTCTTTCTGTCTCCCCCTCCCTCTCTCTCTCTGTCTCCCCCTCCCTCTCTCTCTCTGTCTCCCCCTCCCTCTCTCTCTCTGTCTCCCCCTCCCTCTCTCTCTCTGTCTCCCCCTCCCTCTCTCTCTCTGTCTCCCCCTCCCTCTCTCTCTCTGTCTCCCCCTCCCTCTCTGTCTGTCTCCCCCTCCCTCTCTCTCTCTGTCCCTGTCTCTCTCTGTGTCTGTCTCCCCGCCCCCCCCATCTCCCCCCCCTCTCTCTCCCTCTCTCTTCCTCTCTGTCTCCCCCTCTCTCTGTCTCCCCCTCTCTCTCTCTCCCTCTCTCTTTCTCTCTCTCTCTCCCCCCGTCTCTCTGTCTCTGTCCCCCCCTCCCTCTCTCTCTCTCTGTCTCTCCCTCTCCTGTCTCTGTCCCCCCCCTCCCTCTCTCTCTCTCTGTCCCCCCCTCCCTCTCTCTCTCTGTCTCTCCCTCTCCTCTCTGTCTCTGTCTCCCCCTCTCTCTCTCTCTCTGTCTCCCCCTGTCTCTCTCTCTGTCTCCCCCTGTCTCTCTCTCTGTCTCCCCCTGTCTCTCTCTCTGTCTCCCCCTGTCTCTCTCTCTGTCTCCCCCTGTCTCTCTCTCTGTCTCCCCCTGTCTCTCTCTCTGTCTCCCCCTGTCTCTCTCTCTCTGTCTCCCCCTGTCTCTCTCTCTGTCTCCCCCTGTCTCTCTCTCTCTGTCTCCCCCTGTCTCTCTCTCTGTCTCCCCCTGTCTCTCTCTCTGTCTCCCCCTGTCTCTCTCTCTGTCTCCCCCTGTCTCTCTCTCTGTCTCCCCCTGTCTCTCTCTCTGTCTCTGTCTCCCCCTGTCTCTCTCTCTGTCTCTGTCTCCCCCTGTCTCTCTCTCTCTGTCTCCCCCTGTCTCTCTCTCTGTCTCCCCCTGTCTCTCTCTCTGTCTCCCCCTGTCTCTCTCTCTGTCTCCCCCTGTCTCTCTCTCTGTCTCCCCCTGTCTCTCTCTCTGTCTCCCCCTGTCTCTCTCTCTGTCTCCCCCTGTCTCTCTCTCTGTCTCCCCCTGCCTCTCTCTCTGTCTCCCCCTGCCTCTCTCTCTGTCTCCCCCTGTCTCTCTCTCTGTCTCCCCCTGCCTCTCTCTCTGTCTCCCCCTGCCTCTCTCTCTCTCTCTGTCTCCCCCTGTCTCTCTCTCTGTCTCCCCCTGTCTCTCTCTCTGTCTCCCCCTGTCTCTCTCTCTCTCTCTGTCTCCCCCTCCCTCTCTCTCTCTCTGTCTCTCCCTCTCCTCTCTGTCTCTGTCTCCCCCTGTCTCCCTCTCTCTCTCTGTCTCCCCCTGCCTCTCTCTCTGTCTCCCCCTGTCTCCCTCTCTCTCTCTGTCTCCCCCTGTCTCCCTCTCTCTCTCTGTCTCCCCCTGCCTCTCTCTCTCTCTGTCTCCCCCTCTGAGAATTATTATGGGGGAAGAAAGTGGGAGGCAGAGTGAGAGACAGACAGCGAGCGCTGGAGGTGATGTGTGGGGGTAAAGCTGTGGGGATGGGGTTGCGTTGGTGAGGATGACTGTGGTGAACTAATCGATCCCACTATCTCTCTCTCTCTCCCCTTCCCTCCCTCCCTCGCCCCCACCCTCTCCCTCTCTCCGCAGGCGTTTAATCAGTGTAAGAGAGAGGGCTTCCTACTGAAGAGTGTTGACAATGCCCCACTGGCCAAACGCAGGAAGCTGAAGATGAGTACGGGGGTGGAGACTCGGAGTTCCAGCGACAGCTCTGCCTCCTCCTCCTCCTCAGGAGCTGCCCCCCGGAGCAAGGGGGCACCCACCCGTGCCCCCAAACACAAGAAGCCGGAGGCTGTCTCTCAGCTCTCCTAGAGGGAGAAACTGTGGGGAGGTGGGGGGGCAAGCGACGCAGCATGCAGCCAACTGCCCTCCCCCCTCGCTCTCCACTCCGAACCTCTCCCCCCCGCCCCACCACGTGACCCAAGGAGGTGGACATTTGTGGGAGCCTCACCATCCTCGTAATTTCAGGATCCTGCTACAGGGCTTGTGTTCCGCAAGGTCCCTTCACTGTGGAACTGAACCGATGGGATCTTTCTCTGCACTGTGTGTGTGTGTGTGTGTGTGTGTGTGTGTGTGTGGGGGGGGGGGTGGTGGTGGTGGGTTTGTCTCTTTGTGGGGGAGGAGGGACTAACTGTTCCAGGTGAGGGGAAGAGGAGAGTGATTGAACAGAGGGGTTTTGAGGGTTTTGGGAAGGGGCTCGGGGCAGTGACGAGGTTCTCATTGGGAGGGGGCTTTATTTACTGATAACCGCCCCCCCCCCCGACCTACACAAAGATGTCTGTTCCATAACCCCAAATGTGACCTGCCCCATCCCAAAGGGCCTGCAGTGTAGGGTAGAACTGTCCCAACCCACAGGGAGAATGTGGGGAGGAATCACCCCCTCCCTCACTCCGTGATATCCCCCACACTCCCTCAGGACTGAGAGGGAAGTTCAATCTCTCACCTTTATTTGTTATTCCAAAGCTTTGCCACACAGCAGGGAGCCCCTACCCCCCCACCCCCCACCGCCCGCCCACTTCTCCCACTCCTGGCTGGCAGTGTGGACCCCACATTGGGACATCACATGCTGATAGATTATTGAATAGGTAATTCACATTGTGAACAGTCGGGCATCACTCGCACAGTGGGTTAACACTGCCCCCTCACAGCGCCAGGGACCCGGGTTCGATTCCCGGGGGCACGGTGACACAGTGGGTTAACACTGCTGTCTCACAGAGCCAGGGACCCGGGTTCGATTCCCGGGGGCACGGTGACACAGTGGGTTAACACTGCTGTCTCACAGAGCCAGGGACCCGGGTTCGATTCCCGGGGGCACGGTGACACAGTGGGTTAACACTGCTGTCTCACAGAGCCAGGGACCCGGGTTCGATTCCCGGGAGCACGGTGACACGGTGGGTTAACACTGCTGTCTCACAGAGCCAGGGACCCGGGTTCGATTCCCGGGGGCACGGTGACACAGTGGGTTAACACTGCTGTCTCACAGCGCCAGGGACCCGGGTTCGATTCCCGGGGACACGGTGACACAGTGGGTTAACACTGCTGCCTCACAGAGCCAGGGACCCGGGTTCGATTCCCGGGGGCACGGTGACACAGTGGGTTAACACTGCTGTCTCACAGCACCAGGGACCCGGGTTCGATTCCTGGGGGCACGGTGACACAGTGGGTTAACACTGCTGCCCCACAGCGCCAGGGACCCGGGTTCGATTCCTGGGGGCACGGTGACACAGTGGGTTAACACTGCTGCCTCACAGCGCCAGGGACCCGGGTTCGATTCCCGGGGGCACGGTGACACAGTGGGTTAACACTGCTGTCTCACAGCACCAGGGACCCGGGTTCGATTCCCGGGGGCACGGTGACACAGTGGGTTAACACTGCTGTCTCACAGAGCCAGGGACCCGGGTTCGATTCCCGGGGGCACGGTGACACAGTGGGTTAACGCTGCTGTCTCACAGAGCCAGGGACCCGGGTTCGATTCCCGGGGGCACGGTGACACAGTGGGTTAACGCTGCTGCCTCACAGAGCCAGGGACCCGGGTTCGATTCCCGGGGGCACGGTGACACAGTGGGTTAACGCTGCTGCCTCACAGCGCCAGGGACCCGGGTTCGATTCCCGGGGGCACGGTGACACAGTGGGTTAACACTGCTGTCTCACAGAGCCAGGGACCCGGGTTCGATTCCTGGTTTGGATCACTGTCCGGAGTGGAGTTGGTACGTTCTCCCCGTGTCTGTGTGGGTTTCCTCCGGGTGCTCTGGTTTCCTTCCACAGTCTGGAAGACGTGCTGGTTAGGTGCTACATTCTCCCTCAATGTAACCCGGACAGGCTCCGGTGTGTGACACCTAGGGGATTTTCACAGAAACTTCACTGCAGCGTTAATGTAAGCCGACTTGTGACACGAATAAATAAACCTTTTAGCACCCCCCCCCCCCTTCCCCTCCCACTCACTCCCTCCTGCCCACATCATTCCAGATCACCAAAGACTAAACTCCACTCCCCCCGCCCCACCAACCCCGTGCACCCGGTCAGAACAAGAAAAAGCACTAAAAGGAAGTACTTGCGGTTGAAAATGGTGATGCCTGCGACAGTCGACTAGCTGGGCACGATATCTGCCCCTCCCCAGTTTTGATAGCTGGAAGAGAAGGAAGGTGGTGGGTATGGGGACAGTTTTGACAGCCACCTGAAGAGCATGCCAAGGCAGAGATTGGGGAGTAAAGACGTGACAGTGGGCAGAGTAGCGAGCATTGCCTTGACAGAATGAGACTGCCAGAGATGGTGCCCAAGAGGGACTTGCAGAGCCAGGCCGCGCGACTGTAAAACCGGGTCAGCGTTACTGTAAATAAATCCTTTGCCTAGGTTGTACAGCACCGACACACACAGACTGGTCAAGACTTCTTCAATGTTTCACATCAATTCTTCCATTTTATTGGGGGTGGTAGGTGAGGGAATAGATAAGGAAATTTGGCATGTCCGCTACGTGTCTCACCAACTTTTACAGACGCCCCATAGAAAGCATTCTTTCTGGTTGTATCACAGCTTGGTCTGGACTCCTGCTCTGCCCAAGACCACAATGAACTACAAAAGGCTTCTGAAAGTAGCCCAATCCATCACACAAACCAGCCTCCCATCCATTGACTCTGTCTACACTTCCCGCTGCCTCGGGGAAAAGCAGCCAGTATAATTAAGGACCCCACACACCCCGGACATTCTCTCTTCCACCTTCTTCTGTTGGGAAAGAGTGACAAAAGTCTGAGGTCCCGTACCGACCGACTCAAGAACAGCTTCTTCCCTGCTGCTGTCGGACTTTTGAATGGACCTGCCTCGCATTAAGTTGATCTTTCTCTACACCCTCGCTGTGACTGTAACACTACATTCTGCACCCTCTCCTTTCCTTCTCTATGAACAGTATGCTGTGTCTGTATAGTGCACAAGAAACAATACCTTTCACTGTGTCCCAATACATGTGACAATAATAAATAAAATCAAATCCAATCACCAAGGCAACCACATTATTTTCAGGCTATGCCGCCCCTAGTTCTAGTTTTAGCCAACAGTGGGACCAACCTCCCGCTTCCATATTATCTTTGATTGGACTCATTATTGTCACATGTATTGGGACACAGTGAAAAGTATTGTTTCTTGTGTGCTATACAGACACAGCATACCGTTCGTGCAGAAAGAAAGGAGAGAGTGCAGAATGTAGTGTCATAGCTAGGATGTTGTCCACATGGACTTTAGCAAGGCCTTTGACAAGGTACCACATGGTAGGTTGTTGCATTAGGTTAAATCTCACGGGATCCAGAATGAGGTATCTAGATGGATGCAAAATTGGCTTGATGACAGAAGCCATAGGATGGTTGTAGAGGGTTGTTTTTCAAACTGGAGGCCTGTGACCAGTAGTGTGTCCCAGGGATCAGTGCTGGGTCCACAGTGTCAGAGGGTCGGTGCCGAGGGAGCGCCGCACTGCGGGAGGGTCGGTGCCGAGGGAGCGCCGCACTGCGGGAGGGTCGGTGCCGAGGGAGCGCCGCACTGCGGGAGGGTCGGTGCCGAGGGAGCGCCGCACTGCGGGAGGGTCGGTGCCGAGGGAGCGCCGCACTGCGGGAGGGTCGGTGCCGAGGGAGCGCCGCACTGCGGGAGGGTCGGTGCCGAGGGAGCGCCGCACTGCGGGAGGGTCGGTGCCGAGGGAGCGTCGCACTGCGGGAGGGTCGGTGCCGAGGGAGCGCCGCACTGCGGGAGGGTCGGTGCCGAGGGAGCGCCGCACTGCGGGAGGGTCGGTGCCGAGGGAGCGCCGCACTGCGGGAGGGTCGGTGCCGAGGGAGCGCCGCACTGCGGGAGGGTCGGCGCCGAGGGAGCGCCGCACTGTGGGGAGGGTCGGCGCCGAGGCAGTGCCGCACTGCGGGAGGGTCGGTGCCGAGGGAGCGCCGCACTGCGGGAGGGTCAGTATTTGGTAGTTTGCCCAATGTTTATAATAACAACTGGTAAAATCAAAGCTTGAGTGGGCCATTGCTTGTGGGATTTTGCTGTGTGTAGAATTAGCTGCGGCCTGTGTAAGAAAGAGCAGCTTCATTTGAAGATGGCACTGTCTATTCACTGCTGCTGTCTGACACACTGCGAAACACCCAGACTGGTCTCAACTGATGGCCTGTTCAGCGACTCTTCAGGTGTAATGCATCACAACAGCTGCAGAGGGAGCACTTGTGTCAAAGACTCACTTCCAAAGTCCACACTGCATTTAGGTGGCAACCTTTCCACCAGGAAGTGTTTTGATTAACCACAGGACTGTTGACTCACAGGGATACATTCGGACATCAACTTAATCAAAATGCCCATTTTTAAGGACTGCCTTAAAAGAGAATAGCGAGAGAGAGAGGGAGGCAGAGAGGTTTATTCCACCATAAGACACAGGAGCAGAATGAGGCCACTCGGCCCATTGAGTCTGCTCTGCCATTCAATCATGGCTGATATTTTTCTCATCCCCATTATCCTGCCTTTTCCCCATAACCCCTGATCCCCTTATTAATCAGGAACCTATCTATCTCTGTCTTAAAGACACTCAGTGACCCGGCCTCCACAGCCTCCTCTGCGGCAAAGAGTTCCACAGATTCCCCACTCTCTGGCTGAAGAAATTCCTCCCCATCTCTGTTTTAAAGGATCGTCCCTTTAGCCTGAGGTTGTACCCTCTGGTTCTAGTTTTTCCTACTAGTGGAAACATCCTCTCCACGTCCACTCTATCCAGGGCCTCGCAGTATCCTGTAAGTTTCAATAAGATCCCCCCCTCAACCTTCTAAACTCCAACCAGTACAGACCCAGAGTCCTCAACCGTTCCTCATACCACAAGCTCTTCATTCCTGGGATCATTCTTGTGAACCTACTCTGGACCCTCTCAAAACTGGAAGGAATTCCAGAGCTTAGGCCCCCCCGCTCCCCCTCCCCCAGCACCAGAGCTGAAGGCACGGCCATCAATGGCAGGGCAATGGGAATCAGGGAATGCTCGAGAGGCCGGAATTGGAGAAGCACAAGGATCTCGGAGGGGTGTAGGGGCTGGAGGAGGTTACAGAGATAGGGAGGAGGTATAGGGGGCTGGAGGAGGTTACAGAGATAGGGAGGGGTGTAGGGGGCTGGAGGAGGTTACAGAGATAGGGAGGGGGTGTAGGGGCTGGAGGAGGTTACAGAGATAGGGAGGAGGTATAGGGGGCTGGAGGAGGTTACAGAGATAGGGAGGGGTGTAGGGGCTGGAGGAGGTTACAGAGATAGGGAGGGGGTGTAGGGGCTGGAGGAGGTTACAGAGATAGGGAGGGGGTGTAGGGGCTGGAGGAGGTTACAGAGATAGGGAGGGGGTGTAGGGGGCTGGAGGAGGTTACAGAGATAGGGAGGGGGTGTAGGGGCTGGAGGAGGTTACAGAGATAGGGAGGGGGTGTAGGGGCTGGAGGAGGTTACAGAGATAGGGAGGGGGTGTAGGGGCTGGAGGAGGTTACAGAGATAGGGAGGGGGTGTTAGGGGCTGGAGGAGGTTACAGAGATAGGGAGGGGGTGTAGGGGGCTGGAGGAGGTTACAGAGATAGGGAGGAGGTGTAGGGGGCTGGAGGAGGTTACAGAGATAGGGAGGGGGTGTAGGGGGCTGGAGGAGGTTACAGAGGTAGGGAGGGGGTGGAGGAGGTTACAGAGATAGGGAGGGACTGGAGGAGGTTACAGAGGTAGGGAGGGGGTGGAGGAGGTTACAGAGATAGGGAGGGGGTGTAGGGGCTGGAGGAGGTTACAGAGATAGGGAGGGGGTGTAGGGGCTGGAGGAGGTTACAGAGATAGGGAGGGGGTGTAGGGGCCAGAGGAGGTTACAGAGATAGGGAAGAGGTGTAGGGGCCGGAGGAGGTTACAGAGATAGGGAGGGTTGGAGGGGCCGGAGGAGGTTACAGGGAGAGGGAGGGGCCGGAGGAGGTTACAGGGAGAGGGAGGGGCGGGAGGAGGTTACAGGGAGAGGGAGGGGCGGGAGGAGGTTACAGGGACAGGGAGGGGCGGGAGGAGGTTACAGGGACAGGGAGGGGCCGGAGGAGGTTACAGGGAGAGGGAGGGGCCGGAGGAGGTTACAGGGACAGGGAGGGGCCGGAGGAGGTTACAGGGAGAGGGAGGGGCCGGAGGAGGTTACAGGGAGAGGGAGGGGCCGGAGGAGGTTACAGGGACAGGGAGGGGCCGGAGGAGGTTACAGAGATAGGGAGGGTTGGAGGGGCCGGAGGACGTTACAGGGAGAGGGAGGGGCCGGAGGAGCTAACAGGGAGAGGGAGGGGCCGGAGGAGGTTACAGGGAGAGGGAGGGGCCGGAGGAGGTTACAGGGAGAGGGAGGGGCCGGAGGAGGTTACAGGGAGAGGGAGGGGCCGGAGGAGGTTACAGGGACAGGGAGGGGCCGGAGGAGGTTACAGGGACAGGGAGGGGCTGGAGGAGGTTACAGGGAGAGGGAGGGGCCGGAGGAGGTTACAGGGAGAGGGAGGGGCCGGAGGAGGTTACAGGGACAGGGAGGGGCCGGAGGAGGTTACAGGTAGAGGGAGGGGCCGGAGGAGGTTACAGGGACAGGGAGGGGCCGGAGGAGGTTACAGGGACAGGGAGGGGCCGGAGGAGGTTACAGGGAGAGGGAGGGGCCGGAGGAGGTTA